>NC_056736.1:529320208-529327708 GCF_019279795.1 Protopterus annectens
TTTCGTAAACATTTTGCATAATGTTAAATTAGACAAGGAGTGAGATTGGCTAGCCGTATGAAAATTAGAAACTGAAGCCAGTTAAAGCTAGATGGTAGAGCAAAGTACAGTTGTGTACACTTACCATAAATGTAGATGTGCGAGTGTATTGACTGTTGCAGTCATTACATTTGGGTTATCTGCCTGCAGGTAGCCCTAAGCCGGCCTGAATATCAAAGTCTTGGATTCCTGCATCGGATGCTGTCTCTTCTTCCATGACGTCAAGTCGTCAGAGGTATAAAACATGCAGCCGATGCCATTACATCAGTTTTTCTTGACCCAGATGTCAGGTGCCCCCATAATGGAAAGCAAGTAAATGTTAGGTTACACCTCCAGCAAAAAGCAAATACACCAGAAAGCTGAAATACACTAAACAAGAAGAAAGGTATGGCCAAGAAAGGTCAGGGGGCTGGAGGGAGGGTAACCAGGTCTGCAACAGTGAATACACTCAAACAGCTACATTTTTTAAGTGTACACAACTGTACTATGTTCGTGTTTCACTGTTGCAGTCATTACATTTGGGTTGATTCCCAAAGCTAAGGAAGGGAGGAGGAAGTTAAAGAGCATTAGGGCCAGGTATTAAGCCCTGCAAGACTGCAGTGGCAAAACCAGCTCTAGATTTAGAAAAAATAGGCATGTGGTAATGCTTGGTGAAGGTATGTACAGAGCTCCAGGTAGCAACTTCTAGATGTCCCTGGTAGGGACACCTCTGAGAAAGGCTGTAGAGGTAGATGCAGCCCTCGTGGGATGTGATCTCATCCCTGTGGGGTAGGTTTTTCCATGGTGCTCATAACAAAAATGATTGCAATGGGCAAATTCACTTAGAAATGGTTTGCTTTGAAATGGCCTTCCCCTCTGCCCCTGCAGCAAAGCCAACTAGCAGCTGTTCAGATTTTCTAAGAGGCTTAGTCTTGTCCAAATAAAATCCAAGTTGTCTGTGCACGTCCAAAGAGTGCAGTATTCTCCTTTGTTTTATGGATTCAGGAAAAAAATTAGGCAACTGAATGGACTGATTAAGGGCCACACTAGACATCACCTTGGGCATAAAGGAAGGATTGGTCCTAAGGGACACCCTGTCTGCATGGAAGATGATGAAGGGCTCCACTACCATGAGGGCCTGTAATTCAGACACTCTTCTTGCTGAAGTGATGGCTAGAATGAATGCTGTTTTCCAAGAAAGGAATTTCAACTTTGCAGTTGCAGCTGGCTCACAAGGAGGTACAGTGAGCTTTTCCAATACAAAGTTAAGGTCCCAGGCTGGAGTCTGGGCTCTCCTGGGTTTTCTTAAACTTTTGGCCCCTCTGAGGAATTGCTTTAGCAGGGGTTGAGAGAACAGGGGTGGTTCAGTATTATACTTTGCTAAAATGGCAGAGGCATGAATTTTAATTGACGAGAAAGGCCCTTGTGGAGCATCTCTGTTAAGTACTGAAGAATATGCGGTAAGCTGGGAACCATTGTGCCCATCCCCTGAGTCTGGCTCCAGGAACAGTATCTTTTCCACTTTTCAGCATAGGACTTTCTAGTACTAGGCCTCCCTTGCCTCCAGAATGACATCTAGCACCTGCTTACTGAGGGGTGCTATTAGAGAGCTCAAAGAATTAGCCAGACTGCAAGGTTCAGGGTTTGAAGCGGAGGGTGCAGAATCTGGCCCTCCTGTTGGGACAGCAGGGAAGGGATCAGAGGCAGGTGCCATGGTTCCAGCAGTGACATAATGCACAAGAGGGGGTACACCAGTGCTGGCATGGCCAGTCTGGTGCAATCAGTATTGTCCTTGGTTTGTCCTGTTTGATCTTTAGCAGAACCTTCAAGAGGAGAGGCAGAGGGGGGAAAAGGCATAAACTGAGAGGCTTTCTCAGGTTAAGGACAGGGCATCCACTTTCCAAGCTTGACTGTGGGAAGTTCTTGTGCAGAATTTGTCCAATTGGTAGTTCTGAGGGGAGACAAACAGGTCTATCTCTGGATTCACCCATTTGTTTCTCAAAAGGTTGAATATCTTTGGCTCCAGTTTCCACTGGTGTGGGTCCATGAGATTTCTGTCTAGGTCTTCTGCCAGTGAATTTAGCTTGCCTGGCAGGAATTGCACTTGTAGGTGCACTTGGTAGCTCAAGGCTGTGTTCCACAGAGCCATGGCTAGTCGGCAGAGAGGGTACAAGTGGGGTTCCCCCCTGCTTATGTACCACAACAGTGGTGTCTGTCTTTACCAATAATTGTTCTGGAAGAATGTGGCCCTTTAAGGCTGACAGGGAATTCTGTACAGCTAACATTTCTTTTTGATTGATATGCAGGTGCATCTGACTCGGGTTCCATCTGCCCTGAATGCACTGCCCTGCCAAGTGAGCCCCCCATGCATAGTCTGATGCATCTGTTGGTAGGGTTTGGACAGCAGGGGGTAGAGTGAATGGCAATCCCTTGTTGTGGTAGCAGGCCTCTGCCCACCAAATGAACTCTGGGTTTATACAAGGAATGATGGGAATCATTGGATCCCAGGTCCTGAGAATGTTGATACCATTGTAGTTTCCTCATGCAGTCTTGCATATGGAATTAGTAGAATGCAAGAGGCCATAAACCCCAGAGCTTGCAGGATTTTCCTTGCAGATAGCTGGGTCTTTGTGGCCAGTAGTTTGAAGTAGTCTGTCAAATAAACTTGTTTCTCTGGTGTGAGGTAAGCCATCTGGGAAGTTGTGTTCAAGCTTGCTCACAGGAATACAATTTGTTGGTAGGGTACTAGATGAGACTTCTTTTCATTTATGGTGTACCCCAGTGAGGTTAGAAGTTTCTTTACAAATGTCAGATGTTTTGTTTACATGTCCTGGCTTTCTGCCTGAATTAGACAATCGTCCAGGTATGGGTATATTTGAATATTTCTTTGCCTGCAAAATGCAATGGCTGGAGCTAAACATTTTGTGAATACCCTGGGTGCAGTACATAAGCCAAAGGGAAGTGCAGAGAACTGATGTGTGCATGGAGCCTGCTCTGAAGCGTAGGTATTTACTGAACGGGGTTCCCTTATTGGAATGTGCAGGTAGGCTTCCTTTAAGTCTAAGGTTGCCAACCAGGCATCTTTGCCTAGCATAGGAAGCAGCTGTTGAAGTGTTAGCATTTTGAATTTTAAGATTACCAAAAAGGTGTTTAGATTAGAGAGGTCCAGGATAGGATGCCAGGAGCTGTCTTTTCTGGGTAACAGGAAAAATCTAGAGTAAAACCCTTGTCCCCTTTCTTCTGCTGAACCAGGTTGAATAGCCCTGATACTTAGGAGAGAGAACCAGCTGTTGAGCCTCTGCCCACTGATTTGGGGGTAGGTCTGGCCAACCGTTTGGGGTTGGTAAGGTGTGGAAGTGGAATCTGTATCCTTGGAAAACTATATTTAAAACCAATTTGTCCTGGGTAATGAGTTCCCAGTTTTTGCATGCAGGGTGATCTTTCCTCCTAAGGGAGCAGGCAGTTGAGCAGGGCTTGGAAGGTTTAAGGTCAAGTCATTGTGACATTTTTCCAAAGGGGGGCGTCTTACTACTTCCAGCTTTGGAAGTGGGAGCCCCCTACTGCTTAAGCCTGTGAGTACCTTGAGACTGTAGCCTAGGTGGTCTGCTGTTCCTGGGTTTGGACTGAGAAGACCTGGAAGAGACAGGAAAGGACCAATTCTTAGAAGGCCAATGCCTACTAAATTTGGGAGGCTGTACTTGCAAGAAATCATTGACAGTTTGCATAGATTTAGCTTTTTCCTCCATCTTTTTAATGACTTATTGTTGCCAGGCAGTCTTGGTTTAAGGGAGCATCCAGTAATTTAGCTTTAACATGATCTGGAAAAATTTTGCTCCTTAAGCCAAGAATGCCTTCGAAGTACAGACCCAGTGACAGCAGCCCTGCAAGATGCTTCTAAAGAGTCAAAACCACATTGCAAAGTATGTTTACCAACTTGTTCATCAGAATGCATTAAATCCTGTAATTCTTTATTTTCAGCACAGTCAGGAATCATTTTCTGTTTAAGTAGTCCCATAATATGCTGCTGGTACTTTAACATATGAAACTGGCTGTTTAAGGCCCTAATTGCCAAAGTACCAAAAGTGTATACCTTCTTACCCAATCTGTCCAAGGCCCTGGAATCTCTATCAGAGGGGGTGGTCCTTGGGAAATGGTCTCTGGGTCTGCAACAGGATTCTTGAAGAGGAACTTGAGAGAGAGTCAGGTATTCTAATACCAGTTAGGTTTCCTGGGAGCTGGAGGTAAAGTGTCTGGGACAAGGCTAGATTCCAAGAAGGCATCATCTACAATGTCCAGGACAGGAGGGATAGCTAAAGGTCTGTTTAAGGGAGGAGTAAGATTTCCCTAAGCCTCTTTTTGGAGTCAAAGTAATCCTGGCTTTCCCAGTGGAAATGCTCCCTAAGAGTGTGCAAGGTTTCACCAAAATAAAGATCTTCTGGAGGGGAAGCAAAGGGAATGGAATCCTCTGCATCAGAATCCTCATAGGTAGATAAGGGCAAATCCTGGTAATCAGAAGAAACAGAAATTTCAGAATCCTGATCAGAAGAGTCAGTAGGAAACTCAGTTCTAGGTCTCAGAGGGTGAAGGCTGGCTTACCCTAATTAAAGTAATTAAGTCTTCAGCCATTCTTTTTGTTTTTTAGGCATATGAGCCTGACCATGCAGTTTGGACGTCTGTTTTCTAGGCGTGGGTCGAGTGTTAGGCCTTGAAGAAGATGGCGTCGTTTTGAAATGCAAGTCAGTAGGCCTGAATACATCCTCAGAAGCCGGTGCCTGCACAGCAACTCCAGACCCATCCAAGGTACAGACATCCGCAGGTTCCATAGTCGAAGAAGCATCTTGTGGCATACCAGACTCTGAATAGGTCTCAGTAGAGGCCTTTGAATCTGAAGTAGCGGGTATGAGGGGCTGCGAAAGCGCATCACTGAGTCCCGGTGAACTGGTGACTAGCTTAACGGAAGCATAGTCGGCAGCTTTGGACCTATGCGGTCTGTCTCTATCTTTATGTTTTTTTGGAATGTCGGTATTCAGACGGCTTACCAAAGCCATTTCTGGATAGTTAAACAGAGTACTAAAATAATTTGCTGCAAAAATAAACCGATGACGAATAGTTCGGGGGTTGAATAAGGCACAAAACCGACAGCGAGGAACATCGTGGTCTGGGCCTAAGCAAATAATGCAATATGAATGAAAATCTTTGAGGCATTTGCTTTCCACAGGTAATACAATTGTTAACTTTTACTGACAACGGTTAAGAGCAAGAAAAAAGATCCCCAACGGGGTACTTGGCTTTTTTGAAGACTTCGGTTCTGAAACTCGAAAATGAAAATTTCAGGAGTTGGTCGACCGACCGACACTTGCGATCTGCTTCGGGCACCACGTGGCAATAAAGACCGATGCAATGGCATCGGCTGCATGTTTTATACCCCCTGATGACCTGACGTCATGAAGAGATGGCATCTGACGCAGGAATCCAAGACTTCGATATTCAGCATGGCTGAGGGCTAGTTGCAGGCAGATAACACAAATGTAATGACTGCAACAGTGAAACATGAAGAACATCTTGCTCCTTCCTTAAACAGGGTACTAAGAAAAAAGCAAAACAGCAGAGACTGGTGCTAAAAAGGGTCAATATTTTTACTTGCAGCCCAAACAACAAACCTTTTCCATTTACTGTTGTAGACTTTTAGTCAAAACCTTTTGTGAGACGAAGATAATGTTACGGCCCAGGGAAGCAAGCCTGGACTGTCTCACTATGGTTGGAAGTGGAGAAACCATGCGGTTGGCTTAACGGCATGAAGACTGGGGTACTGCAATCCTGATGGGTGAGGGAGAAGGTCCCGTCTTTGCTCCAGTATCCACAAAGGATACTTCAGATGAGACCACATGAAGGGGAACCGTATCGGTTGAGGCCAGAAGGGGAAAATCAAGATGATGGAGCTCTTCAGCCTGCGTGCCTTCTGAATAAACTTCAGTTTCAGCAGAAGAGGGGGATAGTCATAAAGGAGACCCGGGGGGCCAATTGTGCACCACAGCATCACACGGGGGCTCCTCCAGAGGGAGGAATCAGAGCAAAGAACGCACTGCACCTGTTGTTGAGGGGAGAGGCAAAAAGCTTACAGCAAGGCTGACCACAACAGTTGAAGATCATGTTTGCCAGTACTAAACTGAGGGACCAGTTGTGCAGAATCAGGATAGATCTGCAGTGTCTGTCCGCCAGCTCATTGGTTTTCCCAGAATGCAAGTTGCAACCAGAAGGCGGTCTGAAGATGATATCACCCTTTCCCACACACTCGTGGCCTTTCCGCACAGAGAGTATGAATGGGTTCCTCCTTTGTTGATGTATCAGACTACAAACATGTCAGTGTGAACTGCAATGGTCCCCAGAGGATGAGCATCCTGAAAGGCTTGCAACATTAGAAGAACTGCTCTCATCCTCAAGGACACTGATATGCATCCTGGTCTCCAGTGGGGACTACATACCTTGGCCCATCTTTCCCTTGTAATGGCCCCCACCCCAAGAGAAAAGCATCCATGGTCACTGTGGCTGCTGGAGGGGGAATAGAGAAGGGTCTGCCAAAAAGAGGTCGTCCGACTGAATCCACCAATGAAAATGACATTTGCAGATTGGTGTCAGTCTGATGTGAACAGATAGAGCTTGGTAGAGTATAGACCACTGTACTGCTAATGTCTATTGAAGGATTGGCATAAAGAACCTTGCCAGAGGAACTAAAGATTACTGCAGACATCGACCCAAGAGCTTATAAAAGACTAGATGTGCAGGAGGTGATGGGTGGGATAATAGTTCCTAGACTTGATTACTCAATGCCATAATGCGGTGAAGGGGGAGAGAAGCTATCTGATCTTGCATGTTTAACTGTATTCCTATAAATTCTAAGGTCTGTACAGGAGTCAGATTAGACTTGCCTAAATTTATGGTGATGCCCAAGGAGTGTGCAATTTGGATCAGATAATCTTTGGCTTGGAGTAGTTGATGCCTTGTACGGGCAGTGAGGAGTCACCTGTCTAAGTATGGAAAAACCCAGAATCCTTTGAGTCTCATGTGAGCTCCTATGACTGCCATGCATTTGGTTAACACCTGGGGGACTGTGGTGAGCCCAAAGGGCAGTGCTCTGAACTGAAAGTGATTGGCTCCCAGCTGAAAGCACAAGTATCACCTGCAGCACCTATATTTCGATATGATGGTACGAATCCTTGAGATCTACTGAGCACATCCAATAGTCCTTGCACAATAGGGGTAGAATGGACTGAACCGTAATGAGAGCCATGACTTCTTTACATAAAGATTCAAACCTCTTAGATCCAGTATGGGTCTTGCGTCCTCAGTCTTTTTTGGCACCAAAAGGAGGAAGTAAGTTCTGAAGCCTATTTGTTCAGTTAGGACCTCTTGGACGACTCCTTTTCGTAGTCATTTTTTAATTTCTTGGGGTGCCTACTCCCTCGGGCAACACAGTGGAGAGCA
>NC_056736.1:529342708-529383368 GCF_019279795.1 Protopterus annectens
TCTGTTAAGAAGAATCCCAAGCAGTAAAAACTCAAACCTCTTGGGAAGTTGGAGTTGGAGAATGGCCAAAAGCTAAGAGCACAAAATGCTCAGCTCTGTAACAGTGATGTTCCAATGGAGACAAGATTCCTGGAAGCGCCAACACTCACTAAAGTTGTGAAATGATGACCAAGTAGCCAATAATGTAAACACAGGAAACAAACCCACCACTAAGGGAGTGGGTTTTGACAGCAGCATTTTCTAATGGCAGACAATTCAGTTACCAATCTACCTGGAATGGGTTTGCACAACTGCTGCCAATCCTCCCAAGCAAAGGATACAAACAACTTTTTTTTTTTTTGTAATTTTTCTAAGTCGTTTGGGTTTCTAATACCATGATGGGAATGGACCCCATTCCTAAACCAAAGTATGATTAAAGTTCAAAGACTGAAACAATACTAATTTCATGATGTTAGCCATAAGTGCTCTTTGCAGCACCTGCAATGGGTCCAGTAAGGACTCCTTCTAAGACCCATTGCTCCTACTACCATCTGGGTATCCTTCTTCCACACTGCCCTCATTTCTGCCTGCAAATCCTGGTATTTTATCACTTTGTGTCTCTCTTTAAGCAATAAACTGTAGTCACTGGGTGAAGCAATTTCGATCAATGCTACTTTTGTGTTGTTTTCATGGACTACTATATCTGGTTTTCTCACATCTATTTTTTTGAACTACTGGTACATGCGATATAGACTTCATCATTTTCTATAATGCTTTGTGACTCATATTTCCAGTGTTTTTCAGCTACTTCAGTATTATAATGTTTGCACAATCCCCAATGCAACAGTCTTGCCACATTATTATACCTTTCAGTAAACAGTCCTTCTGCCACTAGTGCATCACAACCAGCAACAAGATGTGCAACTGTTTCCAATTCTATTTTACAAAACCTACAGGTGCATTTATCCCCGGTGTTTAATGGACATTGTAAACAGTGTACACAGTCCACTATCTTGGGCCACCAATATTAACTTTTCATCTTTTGGTTTAAATTCACCTCTCCTCAAACCATTGCAGAGTTTGATCCTGATCAACAGGAGGTTGTTCCAAGAGTGTTCTATACTTGTAACTATATTTATGCATTTTCCACATTTCTTGCCTTCTCATCTGATCCTTCAACTTATATTCTTTCTTTTGTTTTTTTGGCACACTCAGTTTGCTCCCTGACTTTTATTTACCTCTGGTTTGATTTCCATCCATGCTCGATGCCGATATGCTTCTGCTAAACTAAGCAGGGAAGTCATCTTAGACTTATTCTCCTCATGTTTCAAAACTTTCACTATGTTTGGGTTAAGTGAGGTTAGCAGATATGTATGCAGTCCCACAATTTCAGATCTATACATACAATCAGTTTCGAGGAGGCCCATACCTCATTCAGAATGGGGAATACACAGCCCTGACATGCATTGATTTTTATAAATCATATGAGCAAGACGCATCCTTCTTGTTTTCTTGTGCAACCTAACACCTTTTGGGGCCAGGCAATCAATCCAAAACTGTAAACTAGGACAGGAAGAACAAAATGGTTTATTGCTTGGACTTGGTTCACAGAGGTTAACACTATTTTCAGCATTAATTTAAGTCTTCTAAAATGTTCCTTACTAAGTTTTATTGCATGTGTTAATGCTTTACTGTTGATCCTTCATCAATTCCCAAATATTACTTCCTCTTGCTCAAGTTCTTTTATATCATATTCCTGTCCCAAACTGATGTTTTCTTGGTGTTGCAGCATTCCTGCTTTAAAGGCTGCTTTTGCACATTTATCAAGAACAAATGACATTCTCGTATCACCTGAAAAAGTTTCGACTACTCGCAGTTGTGCTTTCAATTCCTCATCTGAAGAACTATACAGTTTTAAATCTACAAAAAGATGATTAGAAGCTTTTACACGGTTGTTTTCTGGGAGACAAATTGTAGCCATGACCTACTCGATTAGGCAGCTTAATGGGTTAAAGACGAGACAAAAGAGTAGCAGTGACAGAGTCACCCTGGAATATACCCCTTTGAATTTTATCCATGGAATAACTTGTCCTTTACCATGGCTCAACTGCAAAGTGGTTTACTACGTTTCATGGTCATTGTAATGTAATCTATCAGTGTAGGGGTGTGAGGATGGCATAATGGTTAAGGTGTTTACCTTGCAGACACAAAGTGCAGGGTTTGATTCTCACATGGGGTAATTGGCTAGGCTTGAAATGGCCCACAAGGGCAGTTAGCCTAGTACTAACCTATGAACCTATAGGGTGTATCATACATTTGTAAGCACCCTTTTTATCCATGGATGTGGGATACTGTCAAATGCTTTTTTGTAGTCTATCCATGCAATACTTGGATTCTTCCCCTTTTTACAATCCTGCACTATGACTTTAACAAAAAATGATCCTATGTTCCATAGGACTTTTTTATTACCCTTTTGTTCAATTGCCATAATTGAGTTTTCTAAATGACTATAAACTCTGTCAGCATCAATGTATAGTTTATACGTCGTCAGATGGCAAGCTATTGGTCTACAGCTTTTAGTGTAGCTTGCAGGTTCGCTCTTAAAGTAGGAGTACTGTTCTTCCTGTTGTTAACCAGGTTGGTGTCTCTTTGGGGTGCGCAAACAAGTTCTTACTCCCAGCTAAATCTTCATGTAAAGATGTTAATACTTTTACCCAGAAATTAGGTACTGCATCTGGGCCTGGTACAATTAGGAGCTTTTCTTAACTATGTTTCAATCTCTCTGGCGGTTACTTCATTCCATTTCATATTCTGTACATTTGAACTTCTTATTCTTTCACTTCTTCCATTAATTTAGCATCTTTATGTTCCACAGGATTTTCATAGATACTTCTGCAAAATATATGTATTCCTTTTTTTTGGTGGTGTTTCAATTTATTTTGCCTTGTTTCCCAATTCTCTATAAAAAAAAACTTTTTTGGGTCATCAATAAATTGCTTATTTTGTACTTTTCCTTTATAGCTAGCTGCATATCTAAGTTTTTCTGCCTGTGCTATTTGTTTATTTGCGATAGTGCATGATAGATCCTGATCTGTTCTGCTACTGCGTATTACTTTTATCACATTTATCTGAGTATTTTTGTTGATATCTTCCATTGGTTCATAGGTGTGTACTAGGCTAATGGCCCTGGGGCCTTTACAAGCCTAGCCATAGGATTTCCCTGGCATAGTGCCACCAGATTGTAGTTCCCAGTGCCTCTGTCGAGTAGAGCCACTGGTGTTATCCCAGGGTGAATTTTCTGTTTCCCATCCACTCAAGATTTCTCTTGATGAGGGTCAGCAAGGTGCTCTGTTTGACATGTATGGGAAGTCTACTCCATAGCATGGGCAGTCTCTGGGTTAAGAACCTGTCCCTCCAGCATGTTCTCTTAATTGTGGTACTGAGGTCGAGATCTCTGGAGCATGTGGTGTGGAGGGATTGGGATTTCTTTAGATGTAGCATTTCCAACAGAGTTGGTTCAGACTTGACTTTGTAAGTCAAGCAGAGATTGCCTCTAAGTAGGCGATATGAGACAGAGAACAGTTGGGAGTTTTTTGGAATCTGTCCTTATAGGAGAAGTGTTTAAGTCCTAGTATACTCTTTGTGATGTATTTTTGCGGCCTCTCTAGTTGTTGCAGGTGTCTAGTGAGGTACATGCCAAATGGGGCATTGTACTCTATGATTGGCCCAATGAGGGAAGAGTAGAGGGAGACAATGACCTCTTTCTTCCTGGATGCAAAACCCTTAGTAATGAGATGTGCCACATATTAGGACTTTCTGACCACAGTGGCATTGTGGTGATCAAGAGAGGTTGCTGTCCACCTGTGTTCCCAGATCTCTTATAAAGCCTTGTGTGTTCAGTGGACTACCATCAATGTGGCAATTCATGGGAACCGGGTTTTTCCCAAAGGGGATGACGACATTTTTTGGCATTGAGCTTAAGGCCATGGTTCTGACACCAGTCGTTGGTCTCAGTGAGGCCATTCTGCAGGATGTCAACATCACTTGGGGAGTTAATAGCTCCCAACTTGTAATCGTCTGCAAACTTTGCCAGCCAGAGTCCCATTGTGTTGGCCTGTACTTCAGAGAAATAGATACCAAACAGGAGAGGACCCAGGACCGAACCCTGTGGGACACCACTCATAACTAGTCGGCAGTCTGAGTCAGAACCCACAGTGTGAAAGTAGCTGTGAGCCAGTTTGCAACTCACCTAGTGATACAGGGGTTGACACCTAGCTTAGTGAGTTTTTCTAGGATTCCTGAGTGGGGAATGGTATCAAAAAGCCTTTGCCAGATCAAGGCAGGCTGTATGAACCACCTTGCCTTCATCCATAGCTCTGCTGTCTGACTCAAAGAAGTCGACCAATTTGAGCAGACATGATCTACCCTTCACAAAACCAAACTGTGTGGGATCCCAGAGTTTGGAGATTCCCTATATCCTTGTTTATTAGGTTCATGATGATGCATTCCATAGCTTTGCATATCAGGCTGAGGCAATAGTTCCCAGGGTCTGTAGTCGCTCCTCCTTTGTGGAGAGGGATGACTGGGATGACTACAGCAGTGCGCCATTCTGTAGGGACAAAGCCTGAGGTGAGGCTGTGATTGAACAGGCCACACAGGTGAGGTGCCAGTTCACTCTGTAGTTCATGTAGAATACAGCCAGGGATATTGTCAGTTCCCACAGAAGCTGTATTTTTGGCCTTGAACAGTGCTATTTTAACCTGTGCAGCAGTAATACTGGATGCCTGGCAATCTACTGGTATTGTGACTGGTCCTGGAGGGGGGGGGGGGTAAAGTTGACACTGAATCTGTCGGCCAGTATATTGGCAATAATCTGTTGGCTTGGTATAGGCGGTACCATTGCGCAGCAGCTCAGAGCAAATCTGGGTATTGCCATGGAGATTCTTTACACAACTACAGTAGGCCTTGTGGTTGGCTTTAATATCTGCTGCATTTCTGTTTTCCTAGCTAGCTTTAGAGGATTTGATGAGGGATCTCAGCTTTTTGTTGAGGCTGATAAGGGAGTTTTTCCAGTCTTGGGACTTCACCTTATTCCACATCAGTTTCCTCCTCCTGTTGTAGAGTTTTACGGCAGGGGACCACCAGATTGGCTTCCTTTTTTGGAGGAGAACGTCTTGGTTCTATTAGGTATGGCGATATCCATGCATTTATGTACATGTTCATACAGTGCATTGGTGTATGATTCGGCAGTCATACAACTATCCTCCATTTGCATGGGTGCCGTGAAGTTAGCCAGCTCTGTTGTTAGGAGCCCAAAGTTAGTTTTGGAGAAGTTTTTCATGGTGGTTACCTTTGCGGGGGTGGGGGGGATGTTGATTTCCAAGGTGATTAGTTTGTGGTTGGCTCTAACCAGGGAGGAGCTGACTATTGGTGTAGAGCAACAGTCGCCCATGTTAGTAATGATCAGGTCAAGGATGTTGCTACCTCTAGTGGGGGTAAGAATGAGCTGGTCCAGGGCATTAGAATTAATGAACTCCAGGAAACGTTGGGCAAGTGTATTGGCACACGAGTAGTTTTTCCAGTTAATGGCGGGGTAGTTGAAGTCACCTAGTAAGAGTGTTAGGTTGGACCCCAATATTCTCCAGGGTGCCTAGGAACGTGGAGTGTAAGTCTTGGGACATGGTTGGGAACCTATAGCAGGCTACGACCTGAATCACTGTCTTACCCAATGTTAGCTGCACCTGAAGTATCTCTGATGCGTTATGTTGGGCTACCAGTCTGGAGGTGTGCACATCCTTTACGAATATGGAAACACCACCACCTTTGGAGCTTTGGTCCAAGTTCTGGGGCTGAAAGGTGTGGAATGAGTTATAGCCTGGTTATGTAGGGATGCTTTCTGCTGCCTTGAACCATCAGGTCTCTGTTACAGCACAAATGTCTATGTTCTACATTTTAAGGAGTGCTTCGAGCGAGTGCATTTTAAGATTTAGGCTTCTAGCGTTGAGCAGTATGATCCTCAGATTGCATTTGTTTGTAGTTGTTATGGTGGTAATTTGGTCTTTGGAACACCACCTAAAAAGGCACTATAGGAGTGGCAAGAGCCTTGGCCAGTATCCGTAAGCCCAGGGGTGACAGATGTAGGCCTCTTCTATACACTTCTAACAGTGACACTTCTTGTCTTAATTGCTTTATAGTTTTCTCTGTAAGATACTTCCATGATGGCATTTGATTTCCCTTACTACTCTGTGTTTTTGTGGTAAGGCTATCTGTTATTAATTTAGCTACACAGTAACATACCCTATTTACTTCTATATTGCCTGAACCTCTATGGACAGTCCTAATTACTGTGTTTGTTTGTTTTATCAAACTTCTAACATTTTGGGTTTTATTGACTTTCTGCAGTCTATTTCTTTCATTGATCTTAATATGTCTCTCCATCTCTATTAAATCAAGCAACTCTTCTCTTAGATCATTTTCTTCTAAACTGAGGGCACATTGTTCTCAGTTTCCCATGTGCATTCTATAGAAAGTTCCAGATCATCTTCCCGTGCCACATTTTCTTTTGTTTTGTCCTGTGTCATCTATTGTGCCTTCATATGGGAATTCACTGGCCTATCACTCCACAACATTGACTGTGGCAGACGGTTGCCACAGTTTCCTGTTCCTTCCCTTGTGCATCTCTAACTGAAAATTTGTACTGGTTTCCTGTGGGAGGTTGCAAAGTATCTTCATATGGCAACTGATCAGATGTTTCCTGTTCCACTGGTTTCTCCATAATTTGGGGATCCATTGCTCTATCCTGCTGTGATGTTATCATAACTGATCAGTATTCGTGAGCTCATGAATTCGGAGATAAAACCGGACTTAAAGCTGCACATTTTAAGTCCAAACTCCAAAGTGCTTTCCCACACCTGGACTGTGTGCCCCTGTAACGAAATCAAGGAGATGTAAAGACTGGTTTAAAGGCAAGTTATTCCACATGAAAACCTAATCCTTGCTAAAGCCCAAGCAAGGTTACCATTACACTAGGTCCTGCAACCTGCCAATGTTGTGAGCAGAGTCTTCTTCTTTCAGCTTTTTCCCCGGTTAGGGGTCGCCACAGCAATTCACCTGTCCGCTCATGATTGGCAGTGGAGTTTTATGGTGTCGAGTTGTCAGCCCGACGCCCAACCTTCCACACACACACACAAATCAAAAAGAGCAGCATCTTCCAAGAGATGGACTTTGGAGCCTCAGAACTAGCCAGTTCAAGAGAGACACAGGTACCTTTGTCAGTCAAGAAATTCAAATCCAAAGCAAGGGAAAGTGCACAAGGATGCCAAAAGCCTATAAGCGACAGTGTAACCAACCACTACAGGAATGCAGAGTTGCATAAACCTGCACACTGTCCATAACAATGGAAACACAAGTCGTATGGTTGACTGAAATATGCCAGGATTACCTGCAATAAACTAACACTGTTGTGGAATATGACACCTTTCCACCAGGTGAACAACCTTTTACATAGTATTTACTTGTTTGTTAACTGGATGGGTAGACTGGTACACAATTCTTTTTCAGCCACAACCCAGGCCATCCGGCAAATGCACAACATTAAATTTCAAGTATTTATACAAGACAGTTACACAGAAAACATGTTAACAAAAACCAAATTATGTGGAAAGCTTCCATGAAGTTTCAATCCCTAATGAAACTCTAGCATGAAATTCTGAGAAGGTAAATGGGAATTTCTCCTGCCACAAGAATAGTGAAATCATCCATCAATCCCCTTTCCCAGATACATGAATAAAAAAGTGGGAGAACAGCATTTCCCCACAATGGAAACAATTCAATCTCCAGTATTTGCAAGACCCAAAAGATTCGAACCAGACAGGATTCCTAGATGTCAAGTGGCAGGACATGACTGGAACTGCATCCAAGACAGAGTCTGCCAATACATTTCCCCCAGGTTATAAACAGTTATCAAGGTAATGCTTCAGTATAGACCTCACTGCCACATCCATATCACCTCTTTGCAAAGGAAATACAGTCATGGTCTATACACGGATGGATTACATACCACGGAAGTGCAGGATGGGTTCTGAATTTATCTGCCTTTCCAAGGCATTTAAGGAAGAAATGCAGTCCATATGTTCCAGACGGTTTATGTAAAGCTTTTTTTCCTTCTTGGTGGAATACATTTTCTCTGTAAAGATGGAGAAACCAAGCTGAGCTCCCCTAAGGACTATAATCTGGACAGGTTATCAAATAAATAAAGGACACAAGTCTCGTGGTATCAGATGAGAAAATCATCTTGCCTACCTCTGTCCAAATGCAGTTAATTATTTTAATGATATGTATCTTTGTTAAACAGGAAGATTCAAAAGAAATGTGTTCATTTCAAGTGGAGGTCCAAGAAAAAAAAAAAGTTCCAATGTTAACAAATGATCTATATAAAAAGGTAAACAATATGGACAGATTCCTTCAAAATGCACCTTAACCACATTAAGATGAAATCAGACTATACAAACAAAAAACATTCTTATCTAAAGGCTTCATTATGATGGGTCCTAGAATGGGTACTCCTTTTCTGACATTAACAGCTGAAGATCCTGTATTCAGGGATGCGTGCATCTGTGTGTGTCTGCCTGTGTCTGGCAAAAACTTCATATTGAATAATTCACTGGCTACATAACAGCACTCGTCCTCTACAGCCTCTTATCCCAAATTTCCCCTTTGCCTCCAGGAATTATCCTCCTGAAAAATGTAAAAAAAAAATGCAGACAATACTACATTATTAAGAAAATGATATAAAATTACATGCTTATCTGACTTACAGGAAACTCCCAATAGCAAGAGTCAGTGGAAGACTTTTTCACTCACAGACGGCTTGAGAAGTATTCCTGACACACATAGTTCCTCTCATAGATCAACTGATATAGTTAAAAATACATCCATTAAATCTAATGTTGAGGACTATTCATGATGGGTCCTACCAGTCAGGATGAATCCCAAGCAGTACTACCAAGTTAGAAGAAAACCCGGAAAAGCCTTAGGCTAAAGATAGGATTGTCACAGTGCAGGAAAAACAGACTTGCTGCACAAGGCCTGCCTCCCTGGGTCATGGTCAAGACAATATGTAGTGAAGGTGTGTAATAAGGATCAAGTGGTCACAGTAAGAATGTCTATAGTAGAGATGCTCCTTAGCAACTACTGGAGGCAGACAGCTCTTCTAGTGACGTGAGCTTTGATCTCTGCATTTGCCAATGGATAGCTGTCCGAATGACACGAAAATTATGCAACTGGCAATCCATTTGGAGTCAGTTAGCTTAGCAACTGTAAACTCTCCTTTTCCCTCAGCAAAAGAAATGAACAGTTCATAGTTCTTGCTAAACTTGTGCACCTTCTTTAGTAAACACACCCAGGGATTGAATGGTCATATCTAAATAGGCTCCCACCTCTGCCATAAAAAGGATGGTTGATGGACTGGTTCAGAGAAAGCTCTAAGAACACCTTTGTAAAGAAAAAAGGGCTTGCCCTTAGGGGCACGTTTTCCTTGTGAAAGACAATACACTGCTCCCTATACATAAGGTCTTGAATCTGCAAGAGCTACCAGGCAAAGATGACAGCCAACAAGAAAGTTTTTTTCCAAGAAACAAGTTTTAATGTTACTGAGCTAGCAAGATCAAATTATACAACAGCAAGCCTGTCTACAATGAATTTTATAAATCCTAAGCGGCAGGGTAGTCAAAGGAGGATGGAGAAGAAGCTATCCTTTAAGCAACTGATCTCCCAGTGCTAGGTTACAGTCCACCCTAAGGTCATACACTTGGCACAAGCAGCCTAACTTGCCCAAGATGTACAAGAGTTTAACATCTTAATCACATACAGACTGATCATGCAGTAATTCCACTCAAATTTAGCACAAACCTGGCAAAAAAGGCAGGATTCATCATGACAGGTCCTAGTTTGAATATTACATCACACATTTGGAAATTCCAAGATCACAATACTTTCAATTAGTTTTGAGACCCTAAAATGGAGTCAGCTGTCCAATCAGACCTACAGGACATCCATGGCTAGGGCAGGGATGGCATCCTGTACAACACAGGCCTTAGAACCTAAATCACACAATTTTCAAGCAACAAAGAGCGGTGAAAATGAGTTTTGGACTTTCTTCCCTGAACTATGCGAAAAGACATGGAATCAGTGGGAATAGTGAGAATGTAAACAGGAACCAATACCCACCCCCAAATTCCAAACACATCTACTGTTAACTCCCCCCCCCCCCTTGAAGTGCCACACCAAGTTGAAAGGCAAAAAGGATGCTATTCAATTTGGTTCATTTTTAGAAGACCAGTTATTTCAGATTCACAGCTCCAGAAAATGTTTTTCTTTTGGCTTTTCCCGGTTAAGGTGGTCACAGCGGAACTCCGGTCCGCTAATGACTGGCAGTCTATTTTTATGGTGCCGAAGTGCCAGCCTGACGCCCAACCTTCAACAAAGGCACACCCACTCACGCATGTCTTTCGAACGCCATGACTGCGGGGAGGACATGCAGACTCCACACAAAAGGCGCTCCAGCCGAGAATTGAATGGCAGAACCTCTTGCTGAGGCGACAACGCTACCGCTGCACCAAAACTCAGGTTACAGCATCAGCCAACTGTGACGTAATTTGGGATATGAACCGCTAAGGTAAAATGGACTCTGTTCAAGGTACAATGTCAGACAAACATTGCTTTCTTATACAGATACTATAGCCTCATGACCTCTCGCTTATACCACATAATAGACTGGCTGTCTGATAGATTAGGAAAGTTTCCCAGAATCATCTGGCTCTCCAATGCCTTCAGAGTCAACACTACTTCGAGCGCCAAATGGTTTACTGCAGCCCCTATTCCAGGGTACCACACCCTGTGCACACTACGGGGGGTTAGGTGAGCTCCCCAGTCCAAAAAGCAAGCATCCATGATAAGAATTGGCAGCAGGATCAGCTGCAGAAAGGGAACACCCACCAAATGGTGGCTGGGACTGGCAACCATTCTAGGGCTTGGTGCCACAGGTCTGACACCAACAGCAGACCCACATATGAATAGCAGCACTGTAGTCACTAAAACTTCACAGGTCACTACAACATCCTCTTTTCAGGCATACATATGGGAACAGGAAGATCACAGCAGCCATCAAGGCAATGAGCTGTCCAAACAGCAACACTTTATACAGGAAGTGAGGGCTAGCCAGAGAAAACCAAAAGCAACTGGTTCAAAAGGGCACTGGTATGTTTCTCAAACATATAACTCGTGTCCTAAAGTTAACGGTAAAAATGGCAACAACCACCACGAAGTAAAGTCCAAGGTTTAATCAGTAAACAGCATAAAACAAAATCAGAGCAGCAGCAATGGTGTGTAAGCACGTTCAGGCTAATACCCTTCTTCAGACAATTAACTAAAAAAATCTAGCAGTTTAAATAGCAAATAACCAATTAAAATCAGTAATTTATCCGCCTTGTCTTTAGGGCTGGCTTAAGAGGAATAACATCATTCAGTCCTGGGAATCTATGTGCTGTTAACTCTATAATCCACCTTGCTTCCTGATAGTTTCATTCACCAGGTCCGCCCCTAAAATTCTTGTGTATGCTCTGTATTACTGAAAACCTAAAATCATGTCCTGGAAACTGATGAATGTGTTGATACAAGGCATTATGCTCATTATGTGGCCTTACTGCAGACAAATTGTTTATTATTCTACTTTTTAACATATAATTTGTCTTCCCTACATAAAATCCTGCACATAATCTACAGGTAGCTAAATATATCACATTCATAGTCTTGCAACTAGCATATGTATGAAAATGATGCACTCTATTAGTAATGGGGTGTGTGAATGTGGTATCTGTGTTTATGTGCGGGCATGCCTTACAGGTGGCCACAGGGTCTGGTCCCTTTAAATCTAGATTTAACCTGAATCTTTTTATTCCTTCATGACATAATAAATCTTTTAGATTCTTATTCCTTCTAAAACCAAACATTGGTTTTTCCCCTATAACTTTTTTTATCTTTTCATCTGTAAGAAGAATTTTCCAGTTTGTCTTCACTATATCACATACCCCATGTATATTGTTGCTGTAAGTAAACAGTCTTATTTTATTCTCCTGTCATGTAGAATTGTTCCTCTCGGTCTCGAATTATCCATGGCCGCATCTTGTCCTTCCCTTTGCCTATAATGCCTTATATCAACACATTCATCAGTTTCCAGGACATGATTTTAGGTTTTCAGTAATACAGAGTATACACAAGAGTTTGGGGGGGGGGGGGACGACCTGGTGAATGAAACATAGTATTAGGAAGCATGATGGATTATAAAGAGTTAAACAGCACATAGATTTCCCAGGACTGAATGATGTTATTCCCCTTAGCCCTAAAGAAAAGGCGGATAAGTTACGGTCTTTAAATGGTCATTTACTATTTAAACTGCTAGATTTTTTTTAATTGTCTGAAGTGCATTAGCCTGAAAGAGCTTACACACCATTGTTGCTGCTCTGATTTTATGTTGTTTTATGATGTTTAGTGATTAAACCTTGGACTTTACTTTGTGGTGGTTGTTGCCATTTTTACTGTTCAATTTGCTTTTTGTGGGCAGCATTATCTTTGGTAAGGTTATTGTCTATCGCTGGTTTGCATGTCCCAAGGTGGAGTGATGTCTCTTCTGGGTGGACTGAGATGCAACACCCTCTTCAGGAAATGCATAACTTGCAGTTGAAAATACAAAGGAGAATCCAACATTAAGCTGGCTGAAACAGCAGAAGCATCAACCTTTTAAAGATGTATAATACAGACCAGTTTTGTAAACGTCTGGCAGGTAATTTAAGAACAGTGATACGTGGGCTGTGTTTGAGAGGCACCAGAAGGAGTATCTTTTCCATTTGGTTAGGCATGGTCTCCTTGTTAGGTTTCCTGGCCTCCCTCATAACTCTAAAACCATGTGCATGGATGAGAAGAGTACTAGATCATCCAAGTTGTTAGCTTTACAGTACTCAGGTTGGGGTGAATTAGGGACCCTTTTTTCTGTGCAAGAGGTCCATATACAGAAGGAATATGTTTGGTTCTGCACTTATTAGGCTTAGCAGAGACAAGGACAATGCTATCAGAGCCAAAAGGATGCTATCACTATAACATTTGCCTGTCCTTTTTAATCTTCTGCAATATCCTGCAGATCAGGTGTATGAGAGAGAAAGCATACAGAAGTAGACCAGGCTAAATCAGGGAGAAGGCATTTATTTTTTAGGCTGCTGGAGAAGCAAAACTGTGTACTTCTGGCATACCCTTATTTGTTCACCACATCTAGAGAGGATTCCCTGATCAACAGTGCAGATTAACCTAGAATATGCTCAGTCCTTTTGTCAAAACATACTGTTGAAAGTGGATGCAGGCTACTCAGAATTGAAAATCTGTTTTATGGGTAATGTCCCATGCCTGCATTGTTCATCTGTACAGAACACTGAAGATTCCCTGTACCCAAAATCTGTCCAAATGCTTTCAATGCTAATAAATACCATCATTTCTTTCACAATAAACATGCTGGTTTTGAATGCTCCTGTCCCATGTGCCCTAGACTTTCAAGAATCCCACATGCCCCCCCCCCCCCCCCCCCAGTCAAGTCTGTGGACTCTGCAATAAGAGTCTGACTGCCTTGACCTAGTATGAATGTCAACCCTAAACTGAGGTGTACCTGCCTTTTCCAGCATGAGACATCTTCATTTATGCAGGCTGTGATGAGATGGACACCTCCAGCAGCTGAAGTGCTGACACAGTCTGTTCCTCAGCTACTACTGCTACTGTCATGTGTAGTCATGTTAGCAAAAACAGAAAAATGCACAATACCACATAACCAAGAAGCCTGAGGTACTCCCTTGCATTAATGGAAAACTTCTTCATGGTATTCAGAAGAAAGGAAGTTGAGTACCTTGTACTCAGAGAAGTCCTTCTGGAGTTACATGTCAAACAGTGCACGCAAGAAAAACAATTGTCTTACTGGAATTAGGTTTGATTTGGAGAGGTTGAATGAAAAGTCATGTTAAAAAGCATATATAGGTAAAATTCAAGGCCCTCTGCATCTCCTCCAAGGAGACTGCCTGTACCAAGCAAACATCCAGGTATGGGTAAAATCTGGATACCTTTGTTTGACAAAGCTATTACTGTAGCCAGGCATTTTAAAAAGACTCTGGGTACATGGGAGAAGCTAATGGCAAAGTGGGCAAAATAAAAATTATTTTTCCCTGCTTCAAGTGTTTGGAACCATCCCAGCTTATGTAAGCAGCCATCCTTCAAATTCAGAGCCAGGATGACAAAGAAGGCCTGGAGTAACAGTAGTAGACAGGAGGTCTTGAATGGTCAGCATTTTCAATTTTGAGGTGATTAGGAACTTGCTTAGTCTTGAGAGATCCAGAAGAGGATTCAACATGCCTCATTTTAGGCACCAAGAACAGCCTAGAGTAAAATCCTAAATTCTCTTCTTCTTTCACTCTCTCGCTCTACAGCCTCATTGTCCAGCATTTCCTTTAGCAAAGGCAAAATCAGCATTACTTAGTCTTTTGGATTTGCAAGGATATCCCATAACTCTGGTCTGTTTTTGAAGTTGAACTGTAACCTCTACTCTGGTGTCAGGATGCTTTAGACTAACTGGTCATGGGTTAGAATTTTTTTCTTTTTTTTTCCAGACATTTCTAGACAACCTTCTACTCTCCATGAAAGTGGAAGTAGAGTTCCAGGATTTGGGGCTGGGGAGGGAGTACCCAGGATGTGTGAATGGCTGTTCCCTCAGAGTCTCAGGCCTGAGACCACCAGCCTTCTCTTTAGATTTTGTTTGACACTCTCTTGTACTTGGATCCCTTAGTACAGACTGGGTTTGCTTCTCTCGTTTGGAGTAT
The DNA here is from genome assembly GCF_019279795.1 of Protopterus annectens. Lineage (NCBI taxonomy): Eukaryota > Metazoa > Chordata > Ceratodontiformes > Protopteridae > Protopterus > Protopterus annectens. The sequence continues at coordinate 529,357,594 of NC_056736.1, forward strand.
TTATTTTATTTTTGTTTGTTAACTGGGAGAGTGTGCCTGTTATAGGACCCTTATCAGCAAATTCCCAGACTATGTAGCAAAGATTTTACAAACACACAACTAAAATACATGCATATACAAAGTGATATGCACTACAGGCAGTGTAAACATTAAGAAACTTAATACATGAAATATCTCAAATTAAGTATATTCCAAAAAGGAAAGTAGACTGAAAATATAGTTCTGTGAAACTAAGCAGATTTAGAAGATGATGTATTTGGAAACGGAGGAGAGAAAGAATACAAGTAAAATTAATGGTATTACTGTGTGACAGAGCCAGGATAGGCCTTGAACCTATAATGAAGTGGTGAGCTAAAAGCTGGAATTATACAGGTAAGGAAAATATTTAGATGGGATAGATACTGGACTGGAAAGACAAAAAGAAAGTTAAATATTTACACTATTTACAGAGGATAGTCATCTTGGAGATGCCGGTGGTACGGCAGTAGCGTTGTTACCTCACAGCAAGAGGTTCTCCCGTTCGATTCTCGGCGTGGCTTGGGAATGCCTTCTGTGTGGAGTCTGAATGTCCTCCCCGTGGTGGGATAGCGTTCGAAAGACATGCGTGCGTAAATGGGCGTGCCTTCGTTGAAGGCTGGGCATCGAGCTGGTACCTCGGCGTTTCATAAAAATCTACTGCCAATCATTAGCGGACCGGAGTTCCGCTGTGGTGACCCCTTGCCGGGAAAAAGCCGAAAGACGAACAACAACAGAGGATAGTCATCTTCAGGTATCATAGTTTGGATTAAATGAAAAATGTAAGCAATTAAGGAACATGGTGCATCAACCCATATCTCTAAATAGGTACATTTGATTTGTAGTTGTAGATGTTCCTTTAATTTTTTTTTTTGCTTTGCTTGTTTTAATACCTGGAAGTTGTCTCTTGAAGTATGTTCTGCAGCCAAACCATTTCAAGATGCAGGGACATGATATTCAAGTATAAAGGGGGGGAATCTGTACAGTTTTAGTAACAAGTTATTCCAAACAGTACCCGAGATCTCAAACACCTTTAATTCATTAGCAAGGGGAGAACAAATGCCTTCATTAAGCAGTTTAAAGGAGAAAGTGTTTAGAAGGTAAGTTGATCTTGCTGAGATAGGTACCATGGGGCATATAGGCCTGATCTGGCTGGCTGATTTCTGCTGAACTTAGGTGCCTGGCAGTGACTGCAGTATTGCCTTTTTTCCTACACTCTACTGGTAAACACCTTTATTGGGGGGTCTGAGCAGTAGCATCTTATCCATGGATGTATTTATCACGTAGAGATTGCTGGTAATTTAACATATGGGTCTGGCAGATCAGTGGTATGAATTCTAGGGTACCAGAAATAGTTTTCTTTCCAACTCTGTTGAGAGCTCCACTCAGCCTGTTAATAGGAAACAAGTTCATGGAGGAGGTGAAAGACGAATCCCTTGCTGGAATCCATGGACACCATATGTGGATCAGGCACTGGGTTCTTTTACAGAAATGTGTGATTCTCGGATCTGAAAGAACCGGTCAGGCTTTATGGAAGGGTGTGTGTGTGTGTGTGGGGGGGGGGGGTGCAGGTTACAGGATATCTCCAAAGGAGAGATGATCTAGAGGTCAGGCAGAGGACAAAGTATCCTCAACAGCTGAATCATAAATGGAAGGATGGCGATCTAGAACATTTAAGCAAGCTCATTCTCCTCTGTATCTCAGGCATAAGAATCCTCCAACAGAGCTCCACGGACTCTTAGAAACACCCCCCCCCCGACACCTCATGAATTTACAAAGCTGGCTGCCTGAGCTAAAGGAAACTCGAAGTACTGGGCTAGTTGGAAAAGTTCTTGGGAAGAAGCCTGTGAAGTGGACAGGGCTGAGGATGTGCTTGATCTCAGCCTGGGCAAGCTACAGGACACTGGTTTGGTCTTTAGTGCTTGCAGCCTCAGTTTCTCCGAAGAAACCACCAAACAAATCTCTGTTCATAGGTGGGCAACCAAAACCTCCACACAGTCTCTGGAAATCTTATAGCAAATTAAGACTGAAGGGATACTGCCCTTCCCTTCAGTGACCCCAAAATAGTAGCTGCGACTCTGAGTGGCCTCAGAGCAGGCTGACATGAACAGCTTTGGTCCAGGAGGACATGCTAGTGGCCAAAAGCAAGGCAGCCTGCAAGGCAGTCACACGAGAGGCCTTAGCAAAAAATTCCTAAGCCAGGAGCTAAGAAAGCACCTCACCAACTTCAATGTCACTGGACCTAGGGAAATGGGTGGCTTCTGTCAAGTTGTCCACAGTTTTCCAATGCTCTTCTTTTTTTGCTTTTTTTTTTGATAAAACTTATTATCTGAGTGTTTGCACTTTGTAAGTAGGTTTCTGGAGCCCTTACTCAACACTACAGCAGTACAGGACCAGAAGCACACATTCTTAAAGGATGGGATTTCCTAAAGAGTCCTAGTTCTCTTTCTGACTGCACATGGGGTGAATAAAGCAGTGTGGGCAGACATTCAAGTTATTAGCCACACCGTGCATGCCCTTACATAGAATCTTGTTTACCACAATCTAAGCAATTGCTCTTTTTACATCCAAATCAGACATTGGTCTACAAAAACGTTACAAAATCACAGCATAGACGTTCCCTACTGGGGTACCTTACCCTTCAAAAACAGGTCAACCCAGCAGAATGAGAACATTCGAACTGCATGCAACTGTATGCTAATATTATGCCAAGAAAGAGCTAAAGATGAAGTTGGAAGACACCCCTCATATCCCACTTATGTCCTCATGTCGATGTGGAATGGATTTGACTGAAGCTGCTGAAGGAAGGTACAGTTCTAGAAGCTGAGACAACTGTTAGGATACCTGTAGGCAGGATATCACACTGATAAGACAGTCAGTTGCAGAGGCCTTTGGTGCGACTCCTTGCAAGCTATACAGCCCACTCTGACACAGGAAACCCATAACATGCATTTAAACCTATTGGAAACATTCACCATCCAAATCAATACCATATTCATGGGCGACTTTAATTACCCCACTATTAACTGGGAATCATATACAAGAACAAATATACAGGCAGATTCATGGACTTGTAAAACTCCCTGGACTAGATTGTCAATACATCAATCAGGGGCGCAAACATACTGAATCTGGTCCTGACTAATATGGGAAGAGTGCTACACACCATCTAGTGTAACGTCTTCACTGGTAAGGTCATACACAAAATGTTCTCCTATGAAGTAAAAATAAAGCCTGGAACCCCAGCTAACCATGGAATATTCAGGAACTACTCTAAGGCTAACGTCCGGCTATTAATTGATAATTTAGGCAACATCACAAGCCCACATAAACCCTGAGAACACTGCTGCCTATGCAAAATTGTTTAAAGAAACCCTATACAAGCATGTTAATAGCTGCATACAGGCAGCTGTACCAATCAGTAAGAAGTACAGAAAGTACAGCTGTGTAAACTTACCATAAATGTAGATGTTCAAGTGTATTCACTGTTGCATTCATTACATTTGGGTAATCTGCTGGCAGGTTGCCCTCAGTCGGCCTGAATAACAAAGTCTTGGGTCCTGCATCGGTTGCCGTCTCCTCTTCCATCAGGTCGTCAGGGGTAGAAAACATGCAGCAGACGCCATTTTATTCAGTTTTTCTTGCCCTAGATGTCAGGTGCCCCCCAAATGGGGAGCAAAAAAAAAAAAAAAATGCAAACAGTAACATATGTAAATGCACTTTTAGCAACAAACTTTACCTTCATCTAAAAGCAAATACATCACAAAGGCTTTAGAATATAGTGAAGGAAAGAGAAGTTATAGAAAAGGGGGATGGCGGGTGGGTAACCCGGACTGCAACAGTGAATACACTCTCATCTACATTTATGGTAAGTGTATACAATTGTACTATGTTCTTCGTGTTTCACTGCTGCAGTCATTACATTTGGGTAGAATCCCAAAGCTATGGATGGGAGGATGGAATTAAATAGCATTAGGAGCAGGTATAAGACCCTGCAGAACTGCAGTGGCAAAGCCTGCCCTGGATTTAGAGAAGAGGGGCAAATGATAATGCTTTGTGAAGGTATGAACAGAGCTCCAAGTAGCAGCTTCCGGAATGTCTTTGGTTGGAACTCCCCTGAGAAAGGCTGCTGAGGCAGAGGCAGCCCTGGTGGAATGTGACCAGATTCCCTTGGGCACAGGTTTACCATGATGCAAGTAGCAGAAACAAATGCAGTGGCTTAACCACTTAGAAATAGTCTCTTTTGATATAGCCTTCCCCTCTGATCCTGAAGCAAATGCCACCAGTAGTTGTTCAGACTTTTAGAGATTTGGTCCTGTTTAAGTAGAATCTTAGTTGTCTGTGCACGTCCAATGAATGCAGAATCCGCTCCCCCTTGTTCTGTGGATTTGGGTAAAATGTTGGCAGGTGAATAGTTTGGTTAAGAGCCACACTGGATACCACTTTAGGCATAAAGGAAGGATTGGTCATAAGGGACACCCTGTCCGGGTAAAATGTAATAAAAGGCTCCACAGCCATGAGAGCCTATAGTTCTGAAACCCTTCTTGCTGAAGTAATTGCCAAAAGGAAAGCTGTTTTCCAAGATAAAAAAAGTTTATATCCGCAGTGGCTGCTGATTCAAAAGGAGGCAGGGTGAGTTTTTCCACCACAAAATTGAGGTCCCATGCAGGAGTTGGTGATCTTCTGGGAGGCCTTACATTTTTGGCCCCTCTAAGATACTGTTTTAGGATGAGAAAAGATGGGAGGCTCCATGTTGTAATGAGCCGAGATGGCAGAGGCATGGATTTTTATTGAAGAAAAAGACAGGCCTTTGTCAAGCATCTCAGTCAAGTATTGTAAAATCTGAGGGATATTTGGTTTTGCTGTGTCCGTTCCTTGTGCTTGGTTCCAAGCACAGAATCTCTTCCATTTATCAGCATAAGATTTTCTAGTACTAGGCCTTCTGGCTTCCAAAATGACATCCATCACAGACTTACTGAGAGGTGTTGTTTGAATAATTACATTATTAGCCATGCTGCAAGGTTCAGAGTTTGGAGCTGAATGTGCAGAATTTGATTGTTCTGCCGAGACAGTAGATTAGGTATTTGAGGCAAGTACCAAGGAGGGAGTTGAGACATATTCCTTAGAATTGGGTACCAGTGCTGGCAAGGCCAGTCCGGAGCAATTAGGATCATTTTGGTTTTTCCTGTCTGACCTTTAGTAAGACCTTGGAGAGAAGAGGCAGAGGGAGAAAGGCATACACCGATAGGTTTTTCCAACTGAAGGATAGGGCATCCACTTTCCATGCTTGTCTGTGATAAGTCCTTGTGCAGAACCTGTCCAGTTGATAATTTGGGGAAGAGGCAAATAGATCTATATCTGCGCTCCCCCATTTCTGTGTTACCATGCTGAAGATTTGTGGATCCAGTTTCCACTCGTGCAGGTCCATAACATTTCTGCTTAGGTCATCTGCCAGAGTATTTTGTTTTCCTGGCAGGAATTGAGCTTGAAGATGTACTTGGTAAATCAAGGCTGTGTTCCACAATGCCATGGCTAGTCTGCAAAAGGGGGTAGGAATGTGTACCCCCCCTGCTTATGTACCACATAACCGTGGTGTTGTCCATCTTTATCATTAGTTGTCCTGGATAAAGTAAGTCCTTGAAGGCTGTCAGGGCATTCTGAACAGCTAGCATCTCTTTCTGGTTGATATGCAGATGCATTTGTTTTGGGCTCCATATGCCCTGAATGCATCTCCCCGCCAGGTGGGCCTCCCAAGCATAGTCTGATGAGTCTGTAGTTAGGGTTTGGGTGGCAGGGGGTAGAGTGAATGACAGTCCCTTGTTTTGGTGACATGTCTCTGCCCACCAAAGAAACTCCTGCTGTAGGCAGGGAATGAGAGGAATCATTGTTTCCAGACTGTGACAATGTTGACTCCATAAACTTTTTAGGTACCATTGAAGTTTCCTCATATGCAGTCTTGCATATGGAATTAGTAGAATGCAGGATGCCATGAACCCCAAAGCCTGCAGAATTTGTCTGGCAGATAACTGGGTTTTTGTTGTCATCTGTTTGAAGTATGTTGTCAGTTGCCTTTGTTTGTATGGTGTAAGGTAAGCCATCTGGGCAGTTGTATTCAAGCTTGCACCCAGGAATGTAATTATTTGAGAGGGTACCAGTTGTGATTTCTTTTCGTTTATGGTGTACCCTAGGCATGCTAGAAGCCTTTTTACAAACGCCAGATGTTGAAGAAGAGTGTCCTTGTCCTCTGCTTGAATGAGACAGTTGTCCAGATAAGGGTAAATTTGAATGCTTCTTTGTCTGCAGAATGCAATTACTGGTGCCAGGCACTTTGTAAAGACCCTGGGCGCAGTAGATAAGCCAAAGGGCAGTGCAGAGAATTGGTAATGCATAAAACCTGCCTTGAAGAGGAGGTATCTTCTGCATGATTAACTTATTGGGATATGCAGGTATGCCTCTTTTAAGTCTAGAGTCACTAACCAAGCGTTCCTGCCCAGCATAGGCAGTAGCTGTTGTAAAGTCAGCATTTTGAATTTTGGAATGTCCAGGAACGTGTTCAAAATCGATAAGTCCAGTATCGGATGCCAAGCATAGTCTTGTTTGGGTACCAGGAACAGCCGAATAAAATCCTTGTCCTTTTTCCTGTTCTGGTACTGGATGAATAGCCCCCATATCCATGAGGGACATGACTTGTTTCTGAGTCTCTGCCCATTGAATTTGCGGCAGATCTGGCCAACCGTCTGGAATTGGCAAAGTATGGAAATGAAATCTGTACCCCTGGGATACTGTGTTTAATACCCACTTGTCCTGGGTAATTAACTGCCCATTTTGAGTATGAAGTGCTAATTTTCCCCCCAAGGGGACTGCCAAAAGATAAGTGCTTGGTGATAGTAGAGGGAAGTCATTGAGACTGCTTACTGTAGGGCTGTGCTTAGTTTCTTCCAGATTTGGAGGTGGAAGCACCCCATTGCTTTGACCTGCAAGAACCCTATGATTGGTATCTAGAGCCTTTTGAGCACCTGGATTTGCCTTGCGAGGGTATGGTGGACACAGGAAAGGACCAATTTTAGTAGGCCAGTGCCTGCTGAATCTGGGTGGCTGCATTTGTAAGAAATCTTTTACAGTTTGCATAGATTTAGCATAGTCTTCCATTTTCTTTAAAACCTCTTCTGCCTTGTTACCAAACAGAGTATCATGCTGTAAAGGGGCATCCAACAATTTAACTTTAACATGATCAGGCAGATTTTGCTCCTTGAGCCAGACATGCCTTCTAATCACAGATCCAGTAACTGAGGCCCTGTAAGAGGCCTCCAAGGAATCAAAACCACATTGCAAAGTATACTTTCCAACCTGTTCTGCTGCATGCAATAAATCCTGTAATTCTTTATTTTCCACACAATCAGAAATCAACATCATTTTCTGTTTCAATAAGCCCATAACATGCTATTGATATTTAAGCATATGAAACTGGCAATTTAAGGCCCAAATTGCCAAGGTTGCAGACGTATAAACCTTCTTTCCCCATCTACCCAGCACCCTGGAATCTCTATCAGAGGGGGTAGGATTTTTGGCTGTAGAGCCCTTTACACCTTTGGGACCCTGTGAAATAGTTTCAGAATCAGCAGCAGGATTTTTGAACAGAAATTTGTGGGGGTCAGGAACCCTGTAATATCTGTCTGGCTTACTAGGAGCCGGAGGTAGGGAATCAAGAGCCATGCTTGATTCCAAAAACACATCAACAATGTCTAATACAGGAGGTATAGCCAAAGGTCTATGCTGTGGAAGAAGGAAATCCCTAAGCCTCTTTTTTGATTCAGAGAAATCCTAACTCTCCCAATGAAAATGTTCCCTTAAAGTATGCAAGGTTTCTCCAAAAGAATAATCCTCAGGAGGAGATGCAGATTGGATGAATTCTTCTGCATCTGAATCCTCATATGGTGGTATAGAAAATTCCTGATCAGAAGAGGAATCAGAAAAAATGGAAACCTGATCTGAAGATTCAGAATCAGTGTCTTGCCTAGGCCTCTTAGCAGAGGGGGGGGGGGGGCTGGGAACCCCTGATCAAGGTAATTAAGTCTTCATCCATTTTGATAATCTATTTTTTAGGCGTGGCTCATGAGTCGGTTTTTTAGAATTAGATGTTTTTGATCTTGTTCTTGAAGCTGGCATCAGTTTTATATAAAAATGTTGAGGACTGAAAACACCCTCAGAAGCCGGTGCCTGCTCAGCGTCTCCAGACCCATCCAAGGGAGAGACATCCGCGGGTTCAATACTCTGAGAATCGCACAGCATACCGGACTCCGCATGGGTCTCGGTAGAGGCCTGCGACTCAAAAGCAGCGGGTATCGGGGGCTGCTAAAGCGCCTCACCGAGTACCAGCGACTGGCTTAGGAGAAGCTTAGTCATCGGTTTTGGACCTCGACGGTCTGTCTCTTTCTTTGTGCTTTTTGTGAACTCCGGTAGTCGGATTGCTAACCAATGACATTTCAAAGTAATTAAATCTGGATCCAAAATATTTTGAAGCAAAAATGTACCAACACTTAGTGAGTTTGTTAAATCTAGCACAAAACCGACAGCAAGGCACGTTATGAGCTGGGCCTAGGCAAGGAATACAGTACAAATGAAAAGCCTTATGAGGTATTTGCTTCCCACAAATAATGTAATTATTAACTTTTACTGACATCGGTAAGGAGCAAGAAAAAGTTTCCCCAATGGGGTACTTAGCTTTAGTTGAAGACTTCGGTTCTGAAACTTGAATGCAAAAATTTCAGGAGTCGGCCGACTGGCACTTGCGAACTGCTTCTGCTTCAGGCACCACGTGGCAAGAAAGACTGAATAAAATGGCGTTGGCTGCATGTTTTATACCCCTGACGACCTGACATCATGGAAGAGGAGACAGCAACTGACGCAGGACCCAAGACTTGGTTATTCAGGCTGACTGAGGACAACCTGCCAGCAGACTACCCAAATGTAATGACTGCAACAGTGAAATACGAAGAACACCTAACAAAAAACAACCCACTCTGGTGGAATCACAATATCAATAGGCTATACAACAGGAGGAAGAAAATCATGACAAAAATTAGGAGGTGCAGTACCCTGTAGGATAAAAGCATTTTCTCCAAACTTAAACAACTCTGAGGACAAATAGTCTACCAAAGCTAAATTTGAGGTAAAAATGGGCTCCCAGGCCAAAGGACAACCACAAATCATTGTTCAGCTATGTCAGCAACCTCAAAGGCAATAACAATTCTGTTCAGAGCTCATTGTTAAATGGAACCACCTATACTGAGCCATAAGATGCAGCAAACCTACTGGCCAACAAATTCAGTTCCAACTTTACCCCCCCAACCTTCCTTCAGGAAATACAATCAAATACAACTCCCCCTACTATCACTAGGGAACCAGTCCATAATGCTCCAAGACAAAGAACAATACACCAATGAGCCCAGTTTCCCAAGATGCCTTCTACATAGCATGAAACATGACTCATCAAGCCTTCTGGAATTGCTATTTAACTGTAGCCTCCAAACAGGGTCCATGCCTCACGTATAAAGAGAACCAGAAATTCCTCTGTACAAAGGTGGGCCATCTACAGACTCTGAAGTCTCACTAGTCTTGTACACAAAGCCATTAGAAAAATTATCATGTAAATGATCAATAATGATATAGGAAACCTCCAAACACTGGACCAAACTCAGTTTGGTTTTGTCAAGGGCAGGTCATGCTTACTCAGCTTTGTGGAATTCTTTGAGAAGGTCACCAAAGCAATGAATAAGGGCAAAACTGTTCACACTGCTTACTTTGACCTGGCCAAGGCATTTGATACAATACCCCACTCAGGCATTGTTGACGCTGCCTACTTTGACCTGGCCAAGGCATTTGATACAATACCCCACTCAGGCATTGTTAAACTCAAGAGGTTAGGTATGAATGTTTATGTCACCCAGTAGCTAGCCAGCCGGCTCACAGACAGGACCCAGGAAGATGGAATTGGGGAGTCCACCAGTAGACAAGCCAGTCACAAGCACAGTCCCTCAGAGATCAGTCCTAGGACCACTCCTTTTTGGCATTTACTTCTCTGAAATCAAAGCTAATGTCAACAGCCTCTGGATTTCAGAATAGGAGCAGTCATAGCATCCCCCAACACAATGTTCTTCAGGAAGGGGTGACACACAAATAACTGGTGTCAGAGCTATGAACTAAAACTAAATGCCAAGAAATGCAGAAAAGTATCCTTTGGGGAAGTCATCCACCACTGGTAACCATCATGCTGACAACACAACCCTAAGAGTTGAGCTAGTAGTCCGGGACTTGGGACACAGACATAATCTAGCCTTTGACAATCATGTCTCTATAGTAGTGAGGAAATCAGTCTATGTTGTGCAACTTCTAAACAAAGGTATGGTATCTAGGTCTAAGGAAGTCACTGTTCCACTGGAGTCAGCATTCAGACCTGTCACAGAGTACAATGCTCCCTTTGGTATGTACGTAACCATGGACATGCAACTGAACATCCACAGAGGTTCCTCACTAAAAGAATACATGATGTAAGTAACAACTCCTATGCAGACTGCCTCAAGGCCCTATCCCCGTATAGTCTCCTACAGTCTGTTGAGGTGAGACTTATGCCTGGTGTACAAGGCATTGTCAGACCCTCCTGATGGATCTCCTGCATATCCGCAAAACAAACATCAGAATTACCTGTTCTAAAGAATTAAACCTTGCCTGGGATATAAATAGGACCTACTGGAGAAAGGTATGTATCCCAGAAACTACCCCTTCTCTGGAACAGGCTCCCCAGCCTTGTGAAAAAGAGTTCCTTCCTAATCCTATTCAAGTGTGGGTTGGACAACTGAATGGGGAACAGGAAATTAATTCCTGGTTTGGCACCCATGTCTAATGGACACAGGCAGCCTATAAATGGTTCATCTCCCAGGCCCATGCTTACACTTATCAAGGGTACAAGAACTTGTCAGAGATTAAAAAAACATAAAAGTCCTGGAACAGTCGACAAAATAAAATACCACGAACCAGTCTGTTCCTGGTTACAACATGTAAGACACTAGCACAAATGGAATGGCAGCAAAATCTCTATTTAACTCTGTTTACCGACTTAAAAACATACAGGTTAAGCACTTTCATCTAATAAAATTGACTTCATCAGAACAATACTCCTCACACAATGTTTTTCTTAAATACATGCTCATACCAATCACATTTAATACAATTAACTCCATAATTAATTCTTAAAGTGCTAGTGTTGAATTCCTATTCTCCCTGTTGACTTAAATAACTAATGTTTAATACAATTAAGGCCAATAATATCTGGCAGTGCATCTAAGACATTCCCCTTTGGGAAAGTAAATGATATGTGGTTAAAACCTATATATAAGAAAATTGGGCATATTGTCATTGACTCTTGGGATTTTTTGGGTAGACTTCAGCCAGGTTTAGCCACTGAAGTGGAGTGGTTAATAACTATTGATGTGGTCGACCTGTTTTCAAGTATTCCACAAGAGGAAGGCCTATCAAGGTTTTACCAAAGTATTAAGAAATATGGTAACTTGTCCTGGGATAAAACCTCCCTGGTATTAGAATTTATGGATATGGTTTACACATAACTACATCATGCACGAAGGAGAATACTACAAACAAAGAAAAGGGGTAGCTATGGGGGCAGCGTGTGCCCCCATATTTGCTAACCTGTTTTTGTTGGATTGGGAAACAGAATATATATTCAAAACCGAATGATTTAGTAATATTATATGCTACCTCAGATTCTTGGATGATATATTTGTAATTTGGAAGGGCGATCTGCAGAAGTTAGAAGAGTTCAAACAATATTTAAATTCATGCAGTCAATGCTTGAAATTTACCTTTGATTTTGAAAGGGAATCTATTTCCCACTTGGATACTAGAATAACAAACAATGGGAAATTCAAATCCAATGTTTTTAGGAAGGAAACCTTCAGTAATTCCTATTTGCAATATACTAGTTGCCACCCCTTGGGTCAGAAAAGGAATATTATTAAAGGGCAATGTATTCGAGCAGCCCGGATTACCTCAGATTCCATGGACTTAAACAGTGAACTGGAATTGATAGGGGTGTTTTTCAGGAGCAGGGGTTACCTTGATGGAATAGTGACTGACGTCACCAATTATGTGAAAAGTGAGTGGGGGAAAAAATATAAACCACTTTTAGGGGTTGGCCCCACGAACAGTGAGGGAGCCACCAACAATAATAATAAATATATAAACTGTACAGTTAAAGATAACACTGATAAGGTTTTATTTAAAAGGGCATGTGTTTTACAATATGCACCATTCAGTAGGCAGATTAAGAATATTATACAGAAAAACTGGAATATTATGAAATTTGACAGTAATATATTTAGGATTGTGGGGGACATGCCACATTTTGTGTTTAGGAATGGTACAAATATGAAAATGCAACTGGAGAAGAAAATTAGGTACAAGTATAATGACAAAGCACAGAATGGTACCTACAAATGTGGCACATGTAACCAGTGTAGGTTTATTATTAATTCCCCTTCCATTGTACTAGAGAATATTAACAAGACAGATGTTAAATTCCAGAAGGGCAACTGTAGGTCCAAGCACCTGGTTTATCTTGCAAAGTGCACTAAGTGTCCATGTTTTTATGTTGGAAAAACCGATAGGTGCTTGAGAAATAGGATCTATGACCACAGTTATAGTATAAGAAAACAAGATGGAAACAATGCCCTATGGAAACATCTGAATGCAAGTGCTATATGTTCTTCTTTTCAATTTGGAATATTAGAACTGGTAAAATTTAATCCCAGGGGTGGTAACAAAGAAAATGCTGGGGGAAAAAGAGGCAAGGTGGCAGATCCGCTTAAATGTTTCTGTGCCCCCCGGTATTAATGAGTACATATCCATTAAACCCATATTGGAAAATAGTAGTTATTCGTTTTTTATGGTGGTATTTTTAAATAAATAAATATAATAAAAATATTTATATATTTTATATTTTGTATATATATTGAACATAAACAGACATTATATGAACTTTGCTTACATTTTTAATGAATTTTATTATATTATTTTATTAATTGTATTGAATAGGAGTTATTTAAGTCAATAGGGAGAATAGAAATTCAACACTAGCACTTTAAGAATTAATTATGGAGTTAATTGTATTAAATGTGATTGGTATGAGCATGTATTTAAGAAGAACATTGTGTGAGGAGTATTGTTCTGATGAAGTCTATTTTATTAGATGAAAGCGCTTAACCTGTATGTTTTTAAGTCAATAAACAGAGTTAAACAGAGATTTTGCTGCCATTCCGTTTGTGCTAGTGTCTTACATGTTGTAACCAGGAACAGACTGGTTCGTGGTATTTTATTAGCTTGTCAGAGATTTCGGATGCATGTCTAGGTTTAAAAAGGCCCTTGGGGTCATAATTATTTACTAGGCTAAGACTGCAAGGGTGAAGAGCACAATGAACTTTTCCCAAGCTTTCTAAATGAAAATGAAAAGAGTAGCAGGGCAGATTATGCTTGCTATTAAGAAAGAAATGTAGACTTGTACGGTGTCTTTACTAATGTCTTTTTAGTGTGAATTAAGAGCCAAGATGTTTACATTTATATCAACATCAGAGTCTGAATAGTACTGAAAAACAAAATGCAAAAACAGAGCCATAGTTATAAAAAATTCCTTAATGTCAATTCAGCAAAGAATAATATGCAAATGAAAAACAATATGCAACTGAAACCAGTCTGATCTATACCAAGTGGCATTTTATATTATTCCTCTTGGGAGTACATACTAACCTCTGGAAAGTCTCTTAGTACTTCAGACATCTCATTTCCTCGCTCCCCACATCCTACATAAATAATGACGTCACTGTTGGAAAATTTGGACAACGATTGCGATATGACCGTCTTACCACAACCAAAAGCACCGGGGATAGCTGTTGTACCTCCCTGTACACACCTGGTGGGCACAAAGAAAAACAGGCACAAATAAATAAGATGAATCAAGGCAACCTGGCAGTAGAAATAACATAGCTAACCTCCACAGCTCTGCAAGACTGCACTCTACCTATAAAACAGAAATTCGATTTTAATGGATATAGAGAAAAATACAGCTCTGCAACAAATTTTCAAAAGGCAAAATGCTGTCCACATGTCAGTCATTAAAAGTTCAGAGTTTAGTATTTAACTATATGGAAAGAAATGAGTGTCTCAAAATAGTACAAGGTTATTCTACAGACCAAGCGATGATAAACATTACCCTTCAGTTCCAGCTTCTCATAAACCAATTTAATTTTGAAACCATGGTAACAAGTGTTTATTCCAGTAGTAGTTAAGAGAATGGTAAAGGTGTTGCCAAAAGTAATAAGATATGGATCAATGTGGTCATGGGATAATATTGTCAGATGTTTGCCTCTCTAATAGACCAATGAAGATCCAAATGTAAAGAGAGTGTAAGAAAAGGCTGACATTGCTGGTGGGTCTTTATGCACAGAAAACTAGAGTCAGCTGGGATTTTATGAGTAGGACAATGGTAACATCTGGTTTCCATGAAGGAATATGGTTAATAAGAGTACATAAGAAGGGTTGGTGGCAAGAAAATATGTAGGAGGGTTTCTCTCTGGCAAGCCATATATAAACAAAGGAAGCAGACAGGGATATTCTCTCTGTTTTGCTACTTGTTTTATATTCAGACTAATTACCAAAGAATATATGGGACTCAAGTTAAAGGATAAAACTGGTATCACAATTAAGAAAAATTCTCTTTTTTGCAGATATTATTTTGCACTTGATAGACTCAGAAAATGACATTTCTATGATGGGGAATTTTTTGAGACCGTTTCAAGTCTTTTCAAGATATAAAATAAACTAAGCCTAAACAAAGGCTAAACTACGTGCCACACATAAATTGGTTCAGAATTCCCCATATTTATGGGGACATAAGATGAAGTATTTAGCAGTATGGATTAAAAGGATTCTGTTCTGGCGGCTAAGGATATGGAAATTCTTGATTATGGATACAAAAAATAAAAGCAGTTTTAAAAATGTTTTAGTCCCTTGAAAGTATGCATGACCTGTATATACAACTTATCGACTAGAGAAGTTGAGGATAATAAACAAAATAAAGTTGAAGCAACTTATTTGTGAGTGGATGCGGGCAAGAGTTAAGTGAGATAAGTTCTCCCCATAGAATAAGGTGGTTTAGATTTACTTATTTTAAAGGATACTTTAGAGCTATGCAGTAGAGGCTCATACAAGTAACTCAAGTTGAAAGTTAAAAATTGAAGTGGAAAGGGATGATGATGGGTTTGAGAAACTGTGGGGGGAGAGCAGGATTTTGGATGCAGGCTCTTAAAGAAAATAGCAACCACCATACAGACTATTATATTCATAAGGCAGAAGTAATCCAAAAAACTAAGCAATCACTGGAATAGAAGAAAATACATTTTACCAATAGGGATGACTGCAAGAAAGGTTACAGGAAATAGGCAAGAGGGACAGGAATGTACTGTTGAAGATTAGTAAAGGAACCTACGTATTGGGAGCACATAACTATGGAGGGTAAAGTAATAGACCGACATGATGCCAAGCAGAAGTTTGGACTGCAGGCTAAAGACTGCCTGCTCTACCAGGAAATAACAGTACTGGTACTAATCAAAAGAGTACTGGCAAAGAGAAAGAGCTACAGCAGTGCTAAGTGAAAGACCATCTTTGGCTGAGTTTTTAGTGGAGTCTAGAAAATAAGCTGCTCCTTAAAAAAAATAATTAATAAGGCATATACAATACTGCATGATAACTACAGGAATTACTCAGAGTAGGTTAGAAAAAACTGGGAAGAGACTGGATAAGCAAATCACAAGGAAACAATAGGAGGACATGTATATGGATTCCAAATATGCAACACAGTCCAGAATATTTGGGATTTTTGCTGGGAAGTATTTCCATAGGTATTTTTAGACCCCAATCAGACGCCAAAGAATTTTTCATCAGAGAGATGGCAAATGTAGGCAGTGTAATGATAAAGAAAGAGGCAACTGGGAACATATGTTTTGACGGGGTGTAATGAGTTTGCATGGAATTTTTAAAGTCTGCCAACTATTCTGTCAGAAATACTGGGTGAGCAAATGGGTTTAACTAAGGAAATTATTTTTTGAGCTGGGATAAAGGATCTGAATTAACAAGGCCTTACAATGTCTAGGTAAGTTTAATTCTGGTAGCTGCCAAAAAACAACTCCTAAATAATGGAAATCAAAGTCTAAATCAACTGTATTTGTAGAAGTGGATATTGTGACAGAGATAAAAACTGAAAGTGGGATCTTTAGTATAAAGGTTAGGAGCAAATTACATAGAAGCAATGGAAATTGTGGTAACAACACATGCAGAATAATGTGTTGGGAGTAGAAGTGAGGTTTAAGGGGAAGCAGGAATTGAGCAATTTATGTAAAGCTGCATTGATGATAACTTTATCAAAGAATATGTGATGTACAATATTTGTAACTGAACACATTAGCATGGTTTGTTTTCTATTATATAAATGTATGTTTGCCTAGGTCTTAAGTGATAATTCCATAAAGGTGTTAAACATAGAAGCATGTCCAAACTGAAGATTTCAAGTTCATTAAAACTTTGTTTCTTCTCTCTAGTCATGTTAATTCTGAATTCATCTTTTTCAGACTGAGGAAGGCTGCTGCAGTAACAGCTAGAGTTGATACTACAAGAGTCACTTGTTTAACACCACTGTTTTATGACTTCTCCAGCCCTTTTAAAAAATGGTCTTACTTAAAGGGTGTTTCATCTGGGACCACATATCCTTCAATATTACATTCAACTTGCCATTCACTTTGCTAGTACTTTCCGTCTTATAACAGAATGCACTACATCTCCAAACTTAAAAGCTCTATTACTAGGATTAATTGCCTCAATCTCAGTTCACGGAGACAATTGTTTACTTATGTCCCGCCACAAACTGTGTTTGTATATCAATCACAGATGATTGAAAAGATTCGATTGCAAACAAATGCATCTGAAGTTGGCTCTTTTGTAAACAATGTTATGCTGTGCTCCTCTCTATCTTCACTTTTCATGTTAACTTCTTCATCTCAGTTTAAACAGGCTCTTCCAAAGTGGAACACGCTGCAATGTATGGCACACATCTGGACCTCTACCATACTTTTCTTTAGCAGTAGTAGGTCTGTCAACTCTAAGAAAAACATTCAGAGATCTGATATTATTAAGAGATCCAATTTCCTCTGTCTGAACATGAAGCAGCATTTAAACTCTACTTTTTCTCCTCGAGCTTTATTTATTGCTCACCTATGTGAATAAAATAGGAGATATGTAGCTTTATAATTCTGTAGCTTAGAAGCACTTTCATCCAAGTTAATAATGCAAGCAAGCTCAAGTATAACAAAAAAAAATGACAGTAAAAATATAATCTTTATTCTGACATTATAGGCAATGGTGCAAGCTGTCTTTCCTAAGTTACAAAGCCGTTAAGAAGTTTAAGGGCAAGAACATACTTTAACAAAACCATTGTTACAACAAAGTGTCTTAGTTCTAAGCATATCAATGCACTCCTCCCTGACACTGAACCCAAGATGTCACAGTAAGCTTCATAAATCTTAATGCTCTCTCCCACTGGGATACATTTGTTCTACATGGATACATTTCTTGAAATATAATACAGCAATTTACTAGGCAGAAGTTCACTGAACCTTGAAGAGAACAGAATACGTTCCTTAGTACTCGAATGTCAAGAATTAAAACATGACTCATTACAAATTTGCTCATCGCCTTCTCTCTACCTTTTTCACTTACATTAATACTGCAATAACCCACTTTTTCAATGCCGTACTAATCCAATAAAGAAACCATACTGAATGTAATAATGAGGGTCTAATCAGTCAAAGAGGTACCATAATCCAACAAAACATCTGGCAGCGGAAAACAAGACTTTTGCAAGACTACTCAAACTTAACCCAGCAATGCAACACTTCAAAAGCTTAGAAGCCCCCCTTCCACTTAAGAAGCAAATATACATGTCAACCTTCCACAATTGATGCAACTTTCTCATGCTTAGAGCGGACTATGCACTAAAATAAAAAAGAGATTTTGTCACCAACATTTCAAATAAAGAGAAAGTTCATATAAAAAAAAGCTGTAACGTCACCAAATTCAGTAAAATACTTAATAAACTAAGCTCAGAGCATTGTACTCACGGAAAGAGTGCATCAAGTACCCGCTGACCAGTTAACAGTGGGTGATTGGCTGGCAGCTTTTCAGTAACTGGTCGAACCTGACGGACAGGCCATATCTGTACCATAGTGAATTTTTCCTTTACACCTTCAAATTCCAGTTCCAACACAACATCCTGAAAGAAAAATACAAGACGTCAGAGACCAGAAACTGGACTTCACACATTAGGTGATCTAAGTGACTATAAGATTGAAGCCTGCACTATACATATATAAATGTAATGGTAAGGTCACGTTAGCACCGTTTTTCCCCACAAATCCATCTACTGTCATTTTGAACATCTCAGAATATTCCAGTCTATTTTTTCTGAAGAAGAACATTGAGTCATTTACTGCAGTCTCTGATTCTCTCAACTTTTACTTCCACACATTATATGCAACAGTGTCAGACTATCTTTCTGTTCAAGTGTAGCTGTAGAATCCTAAACATTATTTATTTGACATTTGTTAACCGGGTTGGTCCATCTGAGCCAGTGGCCCATTTTCAATGGAGACCCGAGGAGAAAAGCTCCAGCAATACAAACATAAAAAGATAGCATAGTAGGCAATATACAAAACCCAAGAAAAAGTGCAGCAATACAACATAAGCAAACATTACATATGCAGTAATCAGGTGAAATGAATAACTAATAAAAAAAAACAAAATTAAGTAAATACAACTAGTACATTTAAGTATTTACAATAATGACACATCTTACCCAAGTAGCATAATGTAGTATTGTCTAGTGTACAGATGAGTCATTAAATTATTAGATGTAGACCGGCAGTGAAAAGAAAAAGAAAGGAAAATGGAGATTATGGAGGATTTAGGCAAGGACAGGCTTTTGAGTTCAGAAAGTAGTGCTCGACTTCAGTTTTAAAGCAGCTGAAACTAGTGATGCTACGAATGTGAGGCGGTAGCCTATTCCACTCAAGGGACACAAGAGTGTTTATAGAGGAGTTTACAATAAGTTCTGCCGGGTTTACAGATGTCTAGAAGGTGCTGGTCAGAACTACGAAGAGACCAGGTTGCGGTACAAGGGTATACTAAGATAGAGAGAGTGATGGGCAAGCTAGCGGTTTGCAGAGTAGGGAGCTGGAGCTGGGCAAGTAGTAACAGCTGTAAGAACATTTGAAAAGGAAATTGATTTTCAATATTTTATCCATTACAAATCAACATTTCCTCTCATCACTCTACATGTTAACTTACACTACAGATGTTTAGTCTCTCTTCATTTGAATATGTACATAGTTGTGTTTCAGTTGGCAAACTATAACTAGACATCTAGACACTTTTTTTTTATTTAAATGCACTTCCACTTATTCTTAAAAATGCATCAAGCAGTGGAACTCATCAGGTGAGCAAGCACAAACAAATCTTGGTACATAACCTACTTTCGATGCGCCCCTGCAAAATGGATCACTGTGTGCATCGAGGTCAATTAACTCTCAATATGTTTTTCTATAATTTATTATCTCGGGAGGTGGTAAACACCAATTATACAATACTTTGGGAACAGCAGAGTAGCACGGTTTTAAGAGTGATAAGCATATATTATCAAGCAATTTAATTAGGATTCTATACACAAGCATAAACTTATCTACATTTAAATAACAGAAAAGGTAAACAAAGTCTTACAATATCTAAGAATGCATAAAATAGCAAATATCAATGCAGCATTTATTTTAGATGACTGACAGTTACAATTTTGTACAAACATGTAGTAACAAAGTGGAAGAATGTAAGAATGAGAATTTATTTTTTTTCAAAGAAATATCTATTAAAGTTCTAAAGATCCCATTTCTAGTTGTTTATCTCATTATTATATTCACCAATTCTAATACAGTTGGCTTAGACTTTGGATTTCTACTTTCTAATAATTGCTTTTTTTAGCAGCCACTGCAAGAAGGGGAACTTTAAGCTTTCCAGTGATGTTAATGTTAAAATACACTGGGGCAAGTTAGCGAGGTGTCAGCATGTCTAAGATGACAAAAATATCAGTGCATATTCTTATGCTAGAGGGTAAATTACTGAAGAAATCACAGTCCAAAGTAGAGCAAATGAAAGGCCATCACTTAAGTGTAATACTGCATTAATCCCCATTATGAGGAAATAAAACTGAATTTAGTTTAAGGATGTCTACAAGGCATAGCTAGCCTTAGGCATAGGCCACCTAGGAGGCCACCTAGGGTGCCACTCTAGTAGGTGAATTTTCCAGTATTTGTTTATCTTGGTAGTAAAGAAATGGCTTCTTTAAAATGTGTTCAATGAAAACTAGAAAAACTTGAGAGTAAAACAACCTACAAGAAAAATGAAGGAAAAAAAAAAACGTAATCTGGATGGTGTAACTAGACCAGGATGGGGGCACCAGGTGGTGAGGGGGAGTGCTGTGCAGCCAGTCTGCCTATGGTACTAGTTGACCGAAGGCCGGCCCTACTACAGTTGGTGGACATAAACTGTTTTCAAACAAGTTTACTAAAAAAATGTCCCATGTGGTAAAAGGAAGAATAGTTAAATTAATGATTTCTCTATTCTTACCTTCCTGGTTGTTTTATTGTTGTAATGCCTCCCTCTTTCACGAGTTTCAATTTTTCCTTTTTATTCCAGTCATTTTTTTCATTGTGCAATACTCTACCTCCAAGTAGCTCTTTGTGGAATGCCCTCTGACCTTTGATATCATGTAAGAGATTCCACTAAGCTTGTCAGTACAATTTGTTGATTTTAACTTGTGCTGTTGTAAGTTTAATTTCATACAAAGGTGACCCTTGTTTGACTTCAGTGGGAAGTTCAGATGGCAACGATGCCGATGTTGAGACAGTGTTGCTTCCTTCATACTACAGTAAATGACATTTGAGAAATCACAAATAGTACGGGTTCTGCTAGGATATAATGAATTTCATTTGTTGAATATACACACATACACACACACACACACACATATATCTGTATATATATATATATATATATATATATATATATATATATCTATATATATATCTATATATATATATATATATATATATATATATATATATATATATATATATATATATAATAGCCTATGTTAAATGTTCGAACATCCAAAATGTTGAACACTACATGGTCGAGACCAAATGTTTGACATTTGTATGTTTGATCATCAAATAAAAAAAAAAGCAAAAACACTGACAGTGCCCCACACCCCCCCACTTAAACATACCAACTCTGAGACCGCACTTCAGTGCAGAAAAGGGAAATTCTCCCTATCTGCACTGTACGGTGCCGTTGAAAGTCCATCTTCGAACACTCAAAATTTTGAACGTTTGGTCTCAACCATGTAACGTTTGAAATTTTGATCGTTCGAAGATTTGTCAGGTACCACATAATATATGTATAAATCTAGGACATTTGATCCATGGTGGTGATGCTGCGGTAGCATTGTCGCCTCACAGTAAGACGCTGACTGGTTCGACTCTCAGCTAGAGCGTCTTCTGCGTGGAGACATGCATGAATGGGTGTACCTTAGTTGAAGGTTGTGCATTAGGGCTGGCAACTCAGCACATAAAAATCAACTGCCAATCATTAGCAGACTGGAGTTCCGCTGTGGTGACCCCTAACCAGGAAAAGCCTCAAGACACAACAACATTTGAATCTAGGACATTTCACTATAAGCACATTGTTCCATTTCACCGAAAGTCATATTAGTGTGCACTTTTCACGGACAGCTCAATTCACCAAAAACACAATTCACCGAAACACGTTTCACCAAAAGTTGTATATGGCCTTTTCCCCACTGTAGTGCAACCCTGGAGTTGGTATATATAGTAGGGAGGGTGTGGGGGGTGTAGCCCCCCATATATTGTAAATGTTTTGAACTAAATACATGCATACTTGCAATTGTGAACATAGTTATGTGGGCCCAGGAGGAGGAACATTTATTTCAGTCAGATTACAGAGATTGCTGGTCAAAGTATATAACACTTTTAGAAGACATTTTCATCCTTTGGAAAGATACCACAAATAAACTGGAGGAGTTTCAGATACATAAGCTCTATAACCACCTTTCTCAAATTCACCTACACCATAAGTGAAAATGTCTAATTATTTGGATGCAACTATCTACAAGGATAAAGAGCAAGAGGTACGAGGCAGATATCAGTCCAAAATTTACAGGAAACCAACTTTTTCCAACTCTGACCTGCATAAAGTTGACACCCTTTGCACCAAAAAATATACTTGGTGAAGGGCCAATGTGTGAGGCTCTGTAGAATGGCAGAGGATGAGGGGTTTCTTCTGGAATCTCAAACATTCTTGGAAATGTTTATGAAAAGAGGTTACCCAAAGACATTTTTTGAAGAAATATTTAAGAGAGAGGTTATGGAAAAGAAATGAGAATCTTTTCAACCTATGTTAGGGCAAACACTTTCCCAGACGGTAGTCCCTTCAAACCCTGACTTCTCACAGAGCATGGCTTTGACGTACCACCAACTAAACAAGGAAAATATGAAAATTATGTCCAAACATTGGGCGGATCTTACCAGTGATCACAACTTATCAAAAATTATGGGTAACAATCCATTAACAGTCAGCAAAAAGGGACTCCAACTTGAAAAGTTTTGAAAGACCACCGGTCAAATCTAATGTGAAGCATTTGTTAAATGTGGCTCATGTCTTTCAGCATTTCCCGGTTAGGGGTCGCCACAGCGGAACTCCAGTCCGCTAATGATTGGCAGTAGATTTTTACATGCTGGCTTGCCGGGCCTAACGCACAACCTTCAACGAAGGAAGGCCCATTCACGCATGTCGACACACAGAAGACACTCAGAGTCAAACGTGCAACGTCTAACTGAGGCAACAACGCTACCGCAGCACCACCACCGCAGTCTCGTGGAAATACATTCTTACAGGTAACCTAACGTTGAGAGATGTGAATACATCTTGGAAGGAGGAATGATATCTTTGGAAAAGCCAAAAATGTCAATTAGATTGAAGAGGTTCTAGAACTGTGGCTCAACAGATGTTGTTTATATTGCCCTATGCAGCCCATGTGAGGCTTTTCACATAAGCAAAACTGAAAGGGCTCTAAATCGGAGAATATGGGAGCACCTATATGATACAAAGGAAAAGAATGAAAGTAATGCCCTACTTTAGCATACACAAATTTGCTAATTATTTGAGAAATTCAGGCTGTTCTTGAAAGTTATTACTGACCCTAGAGGTGCACTCTGGGAATTAAAATGGATGTCCAGGGAATTAAACTGGCAGCTCCATTTGAATGCCCAGGATCCCCCAGGTCAGAACAAAAATATTTCAATAAGAAGTACTTTTAATTTTAGGGCTCAAATAATTTATATTGTCCAGGTGATCTGAACTAGAAGACCTTTTGTGATTAATTCCAAGATCTTGGTTATCCAATTGGGCAGGACCATCTCTTTTTGAGCCAATGGCTATTTAATGGATTCACCTTTTAACATGTAATGTTCAAAAAAAAACTTAGCTTGTTGTCCACAAATTGTTTGTGGACAGCTTCTAGGCAAAGTATGTCATAAACAGCTTTCATGCAATTAATGGTTGCAATTACTAAGTACTTTAGTACAAAGCATTGTGGCTAGTTATGAAGAATTTCTATTGGATGGTCTTGAACCACTGGATGTTTACTGGAAACTTGTGATTGAGAGTAATGAGATTGTAGGAGTTAATATAGAATTGTCTGTATGACCAATCTATATGACAATTCTGTAGTCTCCCAAATGGGTCATCACGTCAAGGAGTGCCCACATCAGGTTTTCTTACTGTTGTCAGGAACTGGAGTGAAAATTTGAAGTCTACTGGATATTAGTCCAGATAGAGAGCCAACAGGATGGCAGGAACAAATACAGAATTATCCTCTAAACCAACATGGATGAGCATTTTGAAGTTAATTGTGTATTCATCATCAAGTAAACCAACTGGCTTTTGGTGTTGGTTTCAGGAAGTGATGTCAACACAGCTGATTTGTTTAAGAATGGGCAGAAGATTTGGAAAGACTGTTCAGAGAAAGTCCACATATGACTGTGGATGAAAGCACTTAATTGCGTTTCTAAAAGGGTTTTAAAAGCAGTTTTTACTAAAATAAAGTTCCAGTTGTGATTCAGCAATGGCTCGAGTGTTGACTTTATCACATTTAATTTCCTTCATTGCTACCTTCACCCAAGAGATTTATGTTTCATATATATAATACATATAGGTTCATAGGTTCATACTAGGTTATCTGCCATAGGGCATTTATAAGCCTAGCCAGAGTATGTTTGGCTTTCGCCACCCATTTTAAATAAATTTTGCTATGCCCTTTTTCGAGGTTAGTATACTGTGCCTCTGTCTAACAGTGACACGGAAGTAATACCCGGGGTAAACCTACGATCTCCCATCCACTCAAGATTCCTCTTGAAGAGAGTCAATGAGGGACTCTGCCTAACCTGGACTGGGATTTTATTGCAGAGTGAAGGGAGCCTCTGGGTTATGAATCTGAATCTGTCCCTCCAGCATGTCCTATTTATTTCAGTGCTGAGGTTCAAGTCTCTCGAGTGTGTAGCTCAATGGGATTTGGATTTTTTGAGGTGCAGCATGTCCCTAAATTCCGGGTTGGACAAGGCTTTATACGTCAGGCACAGGTCGCCTCTGAGCAGGTGGTATGCCACTGAGTAGAGCTGGAGTTTCTTTAACCGGGCAGCATATGGCATCTGTTTGAGCCCTTTGATCCTCTTGGTGAGGTACTTTTGGGGTCTTTCCAGTTGCTGCAGGTGTTTGGCAAGCTACATCCCAAAAGGGGCATTGTACTCGATTATGGGCCTGATGAGAGATGAGTAAAGAGGCACGATGACCTCCCCTGATCTAGATGCGAATCCCTTCATGATTAAGTGGGATATATAAAATATTTTTCTAACCACTTTGGCCA
This sequence comes from Protopterus annectens, assembly GCF_019279795.1. Taxonomy (NCBI): domain Eukaryota; kingdom Metazoa; phylum Chordata; order Ceratodontiformes; family Protopteridae; genus Protopterus; species Protopterus annectens. The sequence continues at coordinate 529,382,774 of NC_056736.1, forward strand.
CGTGGTTGTCAAATGAGAGATTGCTATCAACTTGGGTCCCCAGGTTCCTAATTACTTCATCTGTACTTAATGGATTACCACCTATGTGGTAATTTGTGGGCACTTTGTTTTTGCCAAAGGGGATGACTATACACTTTTTGGCGTTTAGCTTGAGGCCATGGCTCTGGCACCAGTTGTCTGTTTCTATGAGGCCCTTTTGGAGGATGCTTGTGTCGGCTGGAGAGTCGATTATGGCACCCAGTTTGCAGTCATCTGCGAACTTGGTCAGCCACAGTCCTTCTGTGTTGGCCTATACCTCCGAGAAATATATACCGAACAAGAGAGGTCCCAGGACTGAGCTTTGTAGGATGCCACTTGTAACTGGTTTGGAGTCTGACATGGCTCCAGCAATTTTAACCATGTGGGTTCTGTCCTAGAGCCAGTTTGCAACCCATCTAGTGACATAGGGGTTTATATTTAAGCTGGTGAGCTTATCTACAATTCCAGAGTGGGGTATTGTATCGAAGCGTTTTGCAAGGTCCAGGTAGGCTGTGTGGACCACCTTCCCTTCGTCAATGGCCTTGGTGACTGTTTCAAAGAAGTCGACCAGGTTTTT
>NC_056736.1:529383868-529461368 GCF_019279795.1 Protopterus annectens
GAAAGGAACAATTCTTTTTTGGCCAATTTCTGCTAAATCGAGGTAGCTGTACTTGTAAGAAATCCTTGACTGTTTGCATAGATTTAGCTTTATCCTCCATTTTCTTTAACACCTCTTCTGCCCAACACCAAACAAGGTATCACGCTGTAAATGAACTTCCAATAATTTTGCCTTAACATGATCAGGTAAACTCTGTTCTTTTAACCAAGCATGTCTTCAAATCACAGAACCTGTAACTGTGGCTCTACAAGAGGCCTCTAAAGAATCAAAACCACATTGCAGAGTATGTTTTCCCACCTGTTCAACTAAATGCAATAAATCCTGCATTTCTTTACAGTCAGGAGCGTCTGAGCTTGCAAGCATTTTCTGTTTTAACTGAGCCATTAAATAATGTTGGTACTTAAGCATGTGAAACTGGCAATTTAAAGCCCTTATTGCTAAAGTTGCAGAAGTGTAAACTTTCTTCCCCATCTATCCACAGCTCTCGAATCTCTGTCAGAGGGTACTGGATTTTTTGCAATGGAAGCCTTAACCCCTTTTGAACCCTGGGAAATAGTTTCTGGATCAGCAGAAGAGTTTTTATAAAAAAACTTGAGAGTCAGGGACTCTAATACGTATCTGGCTTAGCTGATGCAAGGGGCAAAGAATCAGGAGATAAGCTGGATTCACAGAACACATCATCCACAATACCTAGCACAGGCGGAATAGCCAGGGGCCTGTGCTGAGGCAATAAAAGGAAATCCCTGAGCCTTTTCTTGGATTCTGAATAATCCTGACTTTCCCAATGGAAACGCTCCCTCATGGTATGTAAAGTTTCCCCAAAAGAATAATCCTCAGGAGGAGAGGCTGAAGGGATAGATTCTTCAGCATCAGTCTCCTCATAGGGGGGGTAGAGAGTATCCCTGGTCTGAAGAGGAATCAGAGGAAATGGAAACCTGATCAGAGGAATCATAGTCAGTATCCTGCCTAGGCCTTTTCTCAGGAGGGGGCTTAGCCGTTGCTTTAATGGTAAGTTGTGAAGGTCTGAAAACACCCTCAGAAGCTGATGCCTGCTCAGCGGCTCTGGACTCATCTGAGGGATTAGTTTCCATAGGCCCAAAACCTTGAGTTTCCAGAGGCCTAATTGTCTCCATGTGGGAGTCGGAGGCGGCCTGTGGCTCTGAGGTAGCGGGTGTCAGGGGCTGCAAAAGCACCTCACTGAGAACCGGCGACTGGCCTAGAAGAGGTTTCATCGTCTGTTTTGGACCTCGGATGCCTGTCTTTATCCTTGTCTTTGCGTTTTTTCGGAATTGTGGTCGTCGGTTGATCCGACGGCATAGTATAATTGAACCTTCGGCCAAAGAAGTGTAAAGCAAAATCAAAACGTCTTTTTATAGTGCGTTTGTTAAATCTAGCACAAAACCGACTAGTGACATCGTGATCAGGGCCAAGGCATGGGATACAGTATGAGTGGAAGTCCTTATGAGGTATTTGCTTCCCACAAGAAATACAATTATTAACTTTTTCTGACATCAGTCTGAGGCAAGAAAAGAGTTTCCCCAACGGGGTACTTAGCTTTATTGAAGACTTCAGATCTGAAATTCGACTTCGAAAATCTCAGGAGTCGGCCGACCGGCACTTGCGAACTGCTTCTGCTTCGGGCACCGCGCGGCAAGAAAGACTGGAGAAAATGTCATTGGATACATCTTATATACCCCTGGCGTACTGACGTCAGGGAAGAAGCGACAGCAACAGATGCTGGACCAAGACTTTGGAACTCTGGCCGACTACGGGACCGCCTGACGGCAGGATAACCCAAGTGTAATAACTGCAGCAGTGTAACACGATGAACATCTGTCATGTTTTATAGACAAAGACTGTCAGATTTTAACAAGCTAAACAAACAGTTTAATGATTGTGATACAAGACCCATAAAAGTAGTCAATGCTTTTCCTTTAACTTATCTCAAACTGGTTAAATAAAATAGGGACTTAGCAAAAGAAGAATCTGTGATTAGAAATATGAAAAACAAATACTTACAGCTGAAAGCAACATCCAAGTAAAAGGAGTTAAAACTAGCCTCAAAAGCAGGCTATATATTGCTATAAAACTGACATTTTTTTCCATATTACTAGTAGACCTGATGAAGCTTACACAAAAGCATTTCAAAAGTGTTACTTATTTCTGCTATCTTCTTGTCTCAAAATATAAGCAATTTATACATTTGTTATTAAGTAGTAATAGTTACCTTTTCTACCTAAACAAATACATGATGAATTATAAACTTAATGGAAGGGTTCACAAGAGGCTGAGTTGGGGGGAGGGGGGCGGACTTGGGAGGCCCTCCTTGAGCGGTTTGGATTATCCAAATGAGCGACTCAACCTCAAGGCTTGGGACTGGTTCACTTATTTCCCTACCTTTTCCTTTCTACCACTCAGGACCTGTGAACCCTCCCTATACGGTTTCAGAATGCCTTTAAATAACATAACATAACTGTGAATAATTTAGTATCAGAAAAAAGATGCTTGCCCATCTGCTCACTTAACTGCCTTGAATAAACCTTTAACATTAAAAAAAAAATTAAAAACTTCCAGAAGGTATCTTATTTCTCCTAGTGGGTGGGGAATAGGAAGCACTCTCCTGGATCCAAGTGCTGAGGTGATATCGTCTGGGCTTAACCTTGGTACTTTTACTCTCCAAGTCACAGGTTGACTAACACCCATCTTGAGCACTGTCAACTACTTGTGTTGTGTAATCTACTTGGGATATAAAAAGATCTATGTAAGCATGCCCATGCAAATACCAAATATTTGATCACATATTTTGAAAAAAAAAAAAAAAAAAATGTCTTGCATAACGTTCCATCTGTGTTGTAGATCTTTGCTCATTCATTACAGACAAGACCTCGGTTCCATCCTCGGAAATGATGCAGCCATTTCCCAGCTTGCACAAGCCAAAAACTCTCAGCTAAGAATCTTCCCACAATGCCCCTCTCAGATACTCCAGATCGAATTTGCCCACCCTAGATAAAAGATGTACTAATAGGATAAATAGCAGAAGGCGCCGTCTGAGCAAATACCCTAACCAGGAGTTCCTAAAGTCCACCAGGAATCCAGGCAGGGGGAAGGAGGGTGGGAAGTAATGAATGAACAAAGATCTACAACACAGATAAAACATTATGGTAAGACATAACTTCTTTATCTGATATTGTAAATCTTTGCTCATTCATTACAGATAGGACCGAGTCCCCAGCTACTCGAGTCCTGGGTGGCCCCAAAGAAGGATATTCCTGAGCATCACAGAACCAAAAGGTGCTCGTCCACTGGAGGCCAAATCCAATTCGTAATGAGATATGAAGGTGTGAGGTCTTGCCCAAGTGACTGCTGCACATATATCATCCATAGAGGCTCTGGAATGAAAAGCTACAATAGTAGCCATAGATCTGGTAGAATGAGCCTTTATTCTGGAAGGTAAGGATAGCTTTTACTGTTGGTAGATAAAAGGTAATGACATTTCTAAGCCAAGAGGATGAAGTCACTTTGGAAACAGGTTTACCCTATCTGGGTCCTGCAAAGGCCACAAACAATTAGTCTGTTTTTCTCAAATATTTAGTCCTGTCCAAATAACGAAGCTGCCGGTGCACATCAAGGGTGTGAAAAAGGTACTCCCCTCTATTAGAATGCCTTGGGAAGAAAACTGGCAGGTCAATAGAGTGGTTACATGGAAAAGCCAGAAATGACCTTGGGCAAGAAAGAAGGGTCAGTACGAAGGGACACCTTATCCGTGTGGAAGATAAAGTAAGGACTCGACACAAGGCCTGCAGCTCAGATACTCTTCTCGCTGAGGTGAGTGCTACTAGAAGTATGGTTTTCCATGACAAAAATTTCAAATCACATAAATTAAAGGACTCAAAGGGAGAGCCTGAGAGAGATTGAAGCACCAGAGTCAAGTCCCAGGTTTCTAAGGGAGGCTTGACCAGAGGTTTAACATGCAATACTCCCTTCAAAAAGGTCTGGCAAAGGCGATGTGATAATTGAATTAAGACCATTATGAAAATTGGCAATAGCTGCTAAATGTGCAGTGATCGTTGAAGCGGAGGCTCCTGCATGTAGAAGAGTAGTCAGGTATTGTAGAATCTTTTGAATAGGCATACTGAAAAGGTTTAAGTTCTGGTCTTTGGCCCAAATAGAGAACCTAGTCTATTTACTAGAATAAACCTTTCTAGTGGAAGATTTGTGTGAGGCCAGAAGAATTTCACGAACAGCAAATGGGATATTAGGCAGCCTGGCAATCAGTGGAAGCAGAGGAACCAAGCTGTGAGCTTGAGACTGTGCAGGTTCGGATGAATCAATCCCAGAGGATGGGATAAAAGGTCCTGGGAATGATCCAGGATCCACGGGCTGAGAATCAGATGAGGCCATAGAAACCGGAACCAGACTTGATGTGGCCAGTAGGGAGCAATGAGGATCACTTTGCTTTTCAACCCCTGAGCTTTCTGGAGAAATTTTGGAATGAGGGGAAAGGCATACAGAAGACCCAGGGGCCACTCGTGCGTTACAGTGTCCCTCGGTGGTTCCCCCCAGGGGGGGATCAAGACAAAAAAGCTCCTGCATTTGTAGTTCGGGGGGGGCATATGGGTCGCAGCAAGGCTTGCCCCAATGTTGGGAGATCCAATCTGCTATTACAGGGTTGAGGGGCCACTGGTGAGGCATCAGGATGTTCCTACTCAGATTGTCTGCAACAAGGTTAGAACTCCGGGGAATGAACGATTGGAAGCTATTGCCCAGTGCCAAATCCTCATGGCTTCCCAACACAAGGGGTAAGATCTGGTTCTGCCTTACTTGTTGATATACCAGACTGCCATGTTGTTGGACTGAATTGTAATGGTCCCAGAGGGTAGGGATGTATGGAACGCTTGCAACGCAAAGAGAACTGCCCTCAGTTCCAGGAAGTTTATGTGCAAGTTGGCCTCGATAGGGGTCCAGGTGCCTTGGACAGTCTTTCCCTGAAAATGCTCCCCCCCACCCTAACAATGAAACGTCCGTGGTCACTGTGACCGTGGGTTGGGGAAGACAGAAGGTAAACACCTAAGATTCTTTTGTGGCTCCATCCACCATAGCATTTCTTCCTTGCAATGGTTTGCAAGGCATATCATGTGGTTGAGTGGGTGGGTTAACTACCATTGTGCGGAAAGGAGCCACTGCAGGATTCTCATGTGCAGTCTCCCCAGTGGTACTAAAGTAATGGCAGCTACCATGGAGCCCAAGAGTTGCAGTACAAGACATGCTGGTACAAACGTGCGAGGAAGAAGATCTTGAATTTGGTGTCTTATCTTACTACGTGCAAGTGTCTCTCATACCTTGGGTCAAAAAAGTGCAGATTCATCGACAGGTGCATTGACGAAGGAAAATTTAAAGGGTTCGGCGAAGTCACACAACCTCATCCAAGCATTATGTCTCATGACCACCAGATGCAGCAGCTCGAGCTGCTCCCTCGGTGGTGTGAGATATCAAACGCATCGAGGAGTTTGAGATAGATTCAAGGGTAGCTAGCTGCAAGGCGACAGTGTCAAGCACCTCATCAGGCAGTACACCCCCACCAAAGAGGAAGACATTTCAGAAATTAGGTCTCTCTGGAGGCAAAAAGTGTGCCAGATAATTCAGTGACAGAATGGCGAAGGTTGCTGAAGCATAGGTCCGCTTCCCTAGTCTGTCCATAGTCCGGGACTCACTGTTTGGAGGATAGACAGTGGAACCATCTTCTGCCAGTTCCCTTTTGGTGGCCGCCGCCAGGACCATAGAATCAACTGTCAGCTGCTTGGACCAGTGCAGCTGGTCTTCAGGTGTAGATAAAATTTTGTCCAGCCTCCGAGGGACAGGTTCTACATTGTCCAAGGCCTTCCAGGCACGCTGCACAATTAGTTTAACAAGAACATCTGCTGGTGGGGTCACCCAGGAAGTAGATGGCCAGGCACGGAAGGCCTACAGAAACACAGATTCCTCAGAAGAAGGGCTAGAGGACTTCCACTCCCCTCATTGAGAATTTCGAGAATGTCCCGAATGAAACGTCATCTGGGGCAGAACATGGGGACCCTTCCCCCTTATCACAGTGTCTTCTGTGATAGATTCCTCCAGGGAGACAAGTTGCTTGCTCTTGCAACATTTCTTCCGGGGTGGCTCTCCAGTGGGATCTTCTGAGGAGGACTCCGGAGAAGGGGTTCCCTTCACAGGGGGTTCTTTTGACTCCCGTGCCTGGGGATCCGAAATAGCAGGTCGGGAGAGGTGCATGCTAGGAGAGGTTTCTGATACTGGTGTCCTAGGTGCTGGCTGTGAGCCTTCAGAATGAAGGACCCTTTCTATCACCTGTACAGCAGGCCCACTCGAGCCCACCTCCAGTTGAGGGGTTCCGAGAGAACTGGAAGCAGTCAGAACTGTGGACATTGATGGTGCCAGCGAGAAAATAGGCACTGGATTGGGTACTAAGGTACGAACGGTCCAAGCACCGCTCCGAGAAAGCATCGGCTCCATCGCAGCCAATGCTGCAAGGGTGGTCGGTGCCAACAGGGTGGAGACTGCTGTCAGAGCCAAGAGAGTATGTACCGAAGCAGACATCGGTACTGGGAACAGGGTGGATGCTGGAGGAGGATAAGCGGGGAAGATGAGGTAAAAGATTCCAAGCCAGGAGGGACGGAAGGTCTAGCTGGCATGGGCAATCCCCTATCTGCCAGAAGCTGGTCCACAACCCGCATTAGGTCTAGTTCAGAAAGACTCCTAGTGGATCTAAAGGAGGCTGCTGAAGGGGAATCAGGTCTTTCTAGAAAGGGGCTAAACCTCTGCCCTCAGAAAGGGTCAGAAGTTGGAGAATATCTTGTCCTTGGCAGGTATTCAAAGTTTGGAGCCGATGGAGCCAAAGAAACTGTCGGCACTATGGCCGGGGATGGTGCCAAGGCATGTACAGTCATCAAAGCCCATGTAGCCAAATAAGCTGTCGGCACCGTGAACGAGGATGGTGCCGAGGCATGTACAGTCATCGGAGTCGATGTGGGAACCAAGGACGGCACCAAAGTCAGTGGTGCCGTAGTTGAAACCGAAACAGGAGTGAATACCATGGTCGGCACCAAGGGAGAAGACACAGATCCTGGTGCCGAAGAGGTCTGGCCAGAGGGTGCCGATGAAGCATGGAGCTGACTCGGTTCTGTAACTGACAAGACATGCAGGAACAGAGTGACTCCGTTTTTCCTTGTATTTTTTGGTCTTAGGAGGGGATGAGACCTCCGACCCAGACAGAGCCTCCAAGAAAGGGGTCTTGAGTAAACTTTTTAAAATAAAAGTTTATTCTTACCATTCTGCTAGTATCCGATTATTAAAACTAGCACAAATGTCAATCAGCTTTAATATGATCCACGCCCAAACAGTAGACACAACAGACATGTGTATCTGGAGTTAGGAATCTTATGTCCACATTTGTCACACTGTTTAAAACCCAACTTAGCTTTGTCTGACATGGTAAGGAAAATGCTAAATCACCAAGGATTAAAGTCACTAAATAATACCAGCCATTTGAGTTTCAAAATTCATATCCTTCAGAAAATGCATGCTAAAACAAAACACTTTATTCGAGCAACAAGTTTTTTTATGAGCAATATTTAAAACTGGTTTCTGGTTTGGGGCCTTTATCCTCCCCATTACTTTTGGCTTTGACCAGAATTCTTGCTCCATCAAGTAATCTAAACAATTCTTTTGCTGTCTCCCATACTCTTAGCTCCCTCCATGGGTAATTTATTCCCAGTATCTTGGTTCCTTGGCTAACTTCTGTCAATTACCTCCTGCTGTTTTTTTTTTGTTTTTTTTTTTTTGCTAACTTTCTACCCTTTTATTTGGTCAGTTTTTATAGTCTTAATCCTTTTCTCTCATGGCCGATGAGAGTTTCTTCTGATTTTTTTGTTTGTTTGTTTGGACAGCAAACAGAATTTAAACACCTCCTACTACGCCTGGAAATGAGGAGGATAAATAGGTCAGTCACTATTATCCTTTCCCAGACAACTTTTCTAGCATCTGGGCAAATAATCAAAACACAGGTTGCCTGCAACACAGTCAGGACTTGTCCCTCTATGTTATGGAGCAGGCTTTGACCTGTAGTTTCAGTGTTTAAAGGTGCATTACTAAGACAATCAGGGGCCAGTGGAATTATTTTCACTTTTTCTTTTATATTTTCCCTTACTAAAGAGGTCTACCTTCAGATTTATTGTACATTTTGGAACAACCCTGTTCTCAAATTTTTCTTTGTTTCTATACCTCTGCCCAATTTCTCATCTATAGCTTATTTCTTCTCAACTACTGGTGACTTTTGTATTTAAGGTGAAGGTGAGCATCAAGCCTCCATTTCGAGGGATCTGTTAAACCTATTATAGCCATTCATTTTCCAAAACCTGTTTTATTCTAATTAACATCAAGCTGAAGCCAGAGCCAATGTTGATAACTAAAGGGCACAAGCCAGGGAACCAGTCCTAGACTGGAAGCCAGTCCATCGCAGGAAAACCACCACACGCAGACTGACCAATAGGCAGTTTACATGATTTCAAGGCCACCTACTTCCATGTCTCTGGAATGTAGGAGGAAACCACATGTGGACAAATGGAGAATATGCAGTCTCTGTAATGAAGGAACCTTAGCCAATACTTGAACTGGAAAGCCAAATACAGTCAGGCAGCAATGTTGAGCACTGTTGCACTAGTCCTCGCTACTAGGTCTTAGCCTCTAGATGTCCCAGTACATCTGATCTATGTTTGGTTATTGAAAAATAAATCCAAACGGCAAAATATCGAATGGAAGACAGAGAAACTGACAATTACTGAAGAATGACATTGGAAAAAAAAAAAAAAAAGTCATTGAATGGCCATATTCGGCCAACAGTGCAAACACAACCAACGAAGGTGGGGGGCTGCTCCCCTCCCACTCACTCCTAACTATATATACACCAACTCCAGGATTGCACTACAGTGGGGAATAGGGTAAATTTAAAAGGTTTCTCCTTTACTTACCTTATGCATCACGTTACTTCCTGGTTGTTGGCCAACTATTGCCATTCGATGAATTGTTGGCCAACTATTGCCATTCGATGAATTTATTTTCAAGGTCGTCGTTGTTCAGTAATGGTCAGTTTCTCTGTTTTCTGATCAATATTTCGCAGTTTGAGTTTTTTATTTTTCAGTAGCTGAATATAGAACCCAGTATGTCAGGCCCAAGATCTAGAGCTCAGAATTCTTCCTTTGTCTGGCACATGCTCAGCTCTGGCATGTCCAAGCATTTCAGTACAAGGGTGTTTGCCTACACCATTCTAGAACTTTCTTGCTGCAGTTTATGAATAGAGATGACCACTGTATTATCACGTTCAGTTCATCTCATCCTCCCTAAATCAGTGAATTAAAATTACCATTATAGAGTGTATAGTCACGGTTCATATATACGCAACACTAGATAGCTTAGTGCCACTTTTTTTTTTTTTGGAAGTAGGCATTCTATTTTATGTGGAGCATTTTTAATAAAATGATAAAATGTTTTGTAAACTTTCAATATAAATGCGTACATAGCTTTTCTTTAGCCTCCTGTGACATCACTGGAGGGCTAACATGTAAATAGATCCATAGAGTTTGGTGGACATGACACTAAGCATTTGCAGAGTTAAGTTCATTAATGGCTATGGACATACTTGCATGCTAATCCCTCCTATGACAACATCACCTGTGGCTAAAGTAAAACTAAGACTTCAAGGATATTATCATGGCAAAATTGAGTTTTATGAAGTACGGAGGATAAATACAGGACATATTTGGGTAGATGCAAAACAGGAAAGTTTTGCCATTTTTGATGCACCACATGCTTTGTGTTGTGAAATGTAAGCGGAAAAAAAATCATGACTGTCCACTAAGGAGTAGCCAAAACAAGAGTCAAACCTGCATCAACCTCCTTAAGTCTAGCAACACAATACCAAACATTCACAACAAACAAAATTGTAAAGCTCCAGGTACCTCCTTCAAACACATATAATTACGAAAGAAAAAATCCGCTGGTCTGTACAATCAAAGGGCTCTCCTCCAAACACAATACGCTCCACCACTCGATAATAGCCACAAAGTTTATTTGATAAAAGTAATAACAGCTACGAACACCAGAAAGAACTGCGTACAGCTATGTGTAAACAAGAGATTGAGCGCGCTTTCGTCCGTTCCTTAGGACTTCATCAGAATCCAATGAACCATTAGGTAAAATCCTTAAATACTTATCCAAACACTAATTAGTGCCCAATTAACCAATTGAAACTTAAACAGTTAAACAGTTACACAGTTTAAAAAACTAATATGTAAAGTCTGATACATAAAAAGTCTGATACATAAAAAGTCTGATACATAAAAAGTCTGATACATAAAAAGTCTGATACATAAAAAATCTGATACATAAAAAATCTGATACATAAAATAAATTACTGCAAAAAGTGTTCCCATAGAGATGTTGTTGCAATAAAAAAATATCCAGTATTTTAAAATTATTTAGTACTTTTGAAAAAGCACCACAAATACCTATTAAATGTATAAATATATAAATGTATATACACAGGCATATGCGAAAAAAACATGTTATATTCATTCTGTAGCATTAATTCATATTGTAGGTAAGAGGAAACAATAGGGGAACCCCGTTGTAATCTAATATACAAGAAATATATATATATATAATATGTAAATAAATAACCCATAAATAAATGTTGTAAATACTATAAATATTATAAATATTGTAATAAAATACAATCCTAACAACACTAATAATAATTTAAAACATTTAAAACAACATTGAAAATCAGTATAATAACAAGAGTAGTAGTAGTAACCATTAGGTTATCAATTCTTAATTAGTTGATTTATTTGTTAATTTTATTTATTTCATAATAACAAACTATTTTGTTCTAGTACTCTGTTTTGGATTATTGGCTAAAAGTTTAAGTGCTGGTTTGATGGATAAATGGTCATTCAAGCCCATATGGTAACATGCATTTTTTCTTTCGTAATTATAAAATTGTAAAGCTACTTTTTGTCTATGTAAATTTTAAAATACATGTCATCTGGTAAGTAGAACAAAATTATGAACAAACTTCGAGAAATGAAAAAGCTAAGTAAAACAACCAATGTTTTTGTAGATGCCAGATTCAAATAAAAAGCACTGCATTTACATGGGGCACCCAGCAGCATGGTAGGACAGTGTTTACATTGGGCACGCAGCAGCATGGTAGCACTGCTTTTACATGGGGCACGCAGCAGCGTGGTAGCACTGTGTTTACATGGGGCATGCACCAAGTGACACCAAAACAGCAGCAGCTCAAGCTCAGCACTGTACCATCATACAGTGACATTAAACTGCTTGTACACAAAGCCAGACAACTGCTGGCAATGAGGGAAAAAAAATCAGTTTGTTATACTTGCTGTTAACAGCATCACCCAAAGACTGATTGTAATTTGCTGGAACACACTAAAACCATATCTCAACAAGACCAGCAGGGGAAAAAAAAAGCATGATGTCATAAAAACAATGCAATTCAGTTATTGGTTCCGATGCAAATGTGCTGTTTCATGGGCTGCAAAGGCAGAAAAGAACGACAGGAAAGCTGACTCAGTAGTGAGTGAAACGCACTGTTACTTCAACAGTGAAATGCTGACAGAAGCAGGAATTCCCCATGTACTAACCCTCTCTTCATAAAAATTGTTAATATCACTTCAGAAGACACAAGAAAAACAAGTGAAACTAAAGACCAGACAAGACCAACCATGGTAGTGTTTGTGTGTGAAAGCATGACCAGTGAACTTGAAATAGTTCAGGATGGCACAACAATGTCATGTGGGTTACTTTAACCAAATCCTATCCTGGGACAAAGCTGTAAAATTCTACATCTTCTATACCAGTGGCACAGCCATTAATGCAGAATGAAAACTGGCTTATTCAAATTGATAATTACTCTTCAGACAGGAGGCCCTTCTTTGGTCTGGGACCAACTTCAAAACCCAGAGTCACATTACTAATATATCCATTAATCTCTAGAATTAAACCTAAAAAAAGGAAAAGCCTTTAAGACAACTTACCCTAATGTTCCTGACTGGCGTAAATTCCCACTTTTTATCTTTGCTAAGAGCGGTGATATTCACACCACGAGGGATGTAGATACTACTAGTCAAGTCGTTGATGTCCTTCAAAGGTCGCTGTATACCATCAAAGATGGAGCCCATAATGCCAGGACCAAGTTCAACAGACAGGGGTTTCCCAGTACGCAAAACAGGGTCTCCCACTGAGACGCCAGCTGAAAGCACCAAGCTCAGAAAAATTATACTTTTCACAGTTAAGCAGATCCTGTAACATCTCAAACTAAAAAAATGTAAAACATACCAAGATATGCAACATTAAACTGGGCCAAGGAAATAAACATCAAAAAGGCAATAAGACCTACCTTAAGTGCATCTTTCCACTCAGTGCACTTAATTACTTTGGTCCAGTTATGCAGCACAAACTTAAGTATACAACTTGCAAACAAGCTTAATCCAGAAGTCTATTTTTGATTTTCTTTCAGTCTCTAATTACATAGTGCGTCAATACAAGAATCATTTAAAAAAAAATTACCTCTGCTTCACTTGTGAAGGGAGACATTGGTGTCTAGTCTGCCTACACAACAACATTAGCAAGGCATTTCAGATTTCCAAATCAGTCCACAGAAGGACCACCACCAAAAGCCATGCTACATATCAGTGTGTGTGTGTGTGTGTGTGTGTGTGTGTGTGTGTGTGTGTGTGTGTGTGTATACCCTGAAAAAAAGAAAAAGCTTTCCTCCCAAAAATCCGAAAAAATTACTGTCACATAACTGGAATACAGACACCTCTTCCTCAGAACTATCATAAGTAAGATAAAATCATAGTTTACCACTGAGAAAGGTCTAAAAGATGATCAACATGGATCCTTCCCTCCTTTGGTATCACAGTCACATTGCCTCCTACTACTGGTAAGGGAATAATTTTACTTTTACAATGTGCTGAAAAGTTGAACATATCCCAGTATTGTTTCAAGTACTCACATTATATTGGTATAACATAACCACCTGGCGTGCTCTCTTACTTGCCCCTTAAATACATCTGTCAAAATGTGCAATCACAGCTACTTCGCTGAAGAGGCACAAGCCATGGTGGCCTCAAACCCCTCACAGATCTCATGTTTATCTTCACACAGTTTAATTTGTGACTGATACAATTGCTTATAATACTGATGGAACAGTTCTGCTTTAATGACTGGAGCTCTACTATAATGGAACCCACCTTCATTTTTCAGACTAATAACTTTATAAAATTTGTGCAATCACAGCTACTTCGCTGAAGAGGCACAAGCCATGGTGGCCTCAAACCCCTCACAGATCTCATGTTTATCTTCACACAGTTTAATTTGTGACTGATACAATGGCTTATAATACTGATGGAACAGTTCTGCTTTAATGACTGGAGCTCTACTATAATGGAACCCACCTTCATTTTTCAGACTAATAACTTTATAAAATTTGCTGCCTCAAAATTATTGCCAACACTTGCAGTCAGGTGAATTATAAAAATGCTTGCTCTTTGGAGACTTGTACACCTTACTAATGTAGGCTAACCCCGCCCATATCTCTAAACCTCATCTTACAAAACATCACTTCTGTAACACTACCACCCCACAAGACCCACAAACTAAATCTATCCCCTACCATTGATCAAACAAAATCCTAACATGCAAACACTCATACATATACATACTCCCTAATGCTAAAACTTTGGAAGATTACAGCATTAAAATCAAACACTCTAACCTTCCAAAACCTAACTTCTTTTCAAATGTTTCCAGTACTGAAGAAGTGTACTCACTCAAATCAGACAAGAACTAACTAAATGACTACACGCATCACTCTACTGACCAGATGACTAGTTGTCATGGTGTATATGATCCATACATGACCAAGAAATACACTATACAATACACACTTTATGTAGCAACCCTTCTACTTTTTGTTTCACCCTTTCCATGTCCACCATAACATTTACTTTATTTTGTTACTCTACCAGTTGATCCCTCTTAGTTTTTGGATTTATCTCACTTTTTTCACATATTCTGGATAGTATAGTCTCTCATTTCAGTTTTAAGGTTTACTTTTAGATGTCCCATTTCACTATCAAACTCATCCCACATCTATACAATAGTTGCCCTCTCAGGACATCAGTCTTGAAAAATTTCTCAGGTTTTATTACTGCCCCCTTGAAATAAGCATACTCACTCAAAAATTAGCGAAAACAGTTCTTCCATATTTTTTCATTCAAAAAAAAGAACTTCATTACAGCTACAACCTTTAGAACTACTTACAGTAAGAAACAAATGGTTGATAATTTTTAATCATACAATGTACAACAACTGCTGCATAGAAGAAAACAATTTTGGTTTCCATGCTGTTATCTAATTATGCCAAAATAGATCATCTCCCCCTCTCATCATTTTTTCCATATTTAATGGAAATGTTTAGTCATAGCTTGTTAGCATTTTCTCATATTTACAGTATCTTCATTGCCAGCACTCTAAAAAAGTGATCATGACCATTCTTTAAAATACCACAACTAACTCCCAAATGAATCAGAGGAAGTCTTTATTTATTTTATTTATTTTACATTTTTTGACCGGGATAGTCTGACTGGATATATGTCCATTTTCAGAGGAGTCCCGGGGAGAAAAGCTCTGACTGGGTTAACAATGACAGATAGTTACAGAGACATATTGACAATTTACATAACATACATTGAAAAAAAAATTTTACAATAGCAGATACAATTGGTTACAGTTCAATGTATTAGAGATGCTTTAGTAACTAGTAGAGTAGTACAAGAAATGGCCTAGTCGTTAGCTAATATTTGTTATTCTAGATTGACCTCGAAGGTTAAACTGCTCATAGGACTGTTGTGTTGTCAGAGCTAGTCCCCAAATATCTCCCTACCTCTCTCCAGCAGCTTCACTGGAAACAAAGCATACAGACACAGCAGGCTCATCCAACAGTTGGGGTCAACTGGATCCACCCACCATTTATTTTGGACAAACTTTTTACTACCTCTGTTCTTGTGCATTAAATAAAAGATAGGCAGCCAGTCCTTTCTGTATGTACAGTGACTAGTCTGGAGACAAGTGCTTCAGTGCCCTAGTTTGTAATAAAAAGCCTTACAGCCTGTAAACCCTCCTCCACAGACATCCTGCAGGTCAGCTTTTACGCTCTGCTTCCTAACAGACATGGAGATTTCCTCCTTACTGTTCTTACTCCAACTATTTCTTACTAACATTTTCTTCACTTTTTCTAAACTAGCTACTCCCATTGTGTCCTCCTGTTTTTTTTTTTTTTTTTCAGTTGCACTGCATGCCCTCAAGACATCACCCTGGGTCTCCCTATCTTAAGTTTATTTCTCCTTGCCCCAGACACTTCTTAAACCACTTTCAGGTCACAGCCAGTATTTGTTCCCAGTCACCATCAATTCAGTGCACCCATCCTGCTCTAATTTGGAAAAATAAGGTTTTATTTCTATGTAGAAGTGTTCCTGCAAGCAAATAGATCTAGAATGTATTTCTCACTGATGTTTGCAGTTGGCACATCTGTCTGAGGGCTCTATTGTTATGTAAATTTATAAATAATGTGGCAGCCCAAAACAAAGTACTTGGTCCATTATCATTACAGTCTTAGACCACACCAGCTCCATTGATACTTTCACCTTCCAACTGGACTCTATCCAAAAGTCTACAGTCTCCCTTCCTTTAAATTATTTCTCCTTTGCCACCAACAATTGTGAAAATCACTTTCAGTTCTGAGCCAGTATTTTATTTTTCCTGAGATGCAGTCCTGCATTTTGGGCTTAATTTCTCTCATTGGTTTGGCAATGTCTGGGGACGGTAGCCTATGGACATAGAATTCAAAATCCATATAAACTTCCTTACTATTAGACAATTGGTTAAACAGTTAATTGCTCTTTTTTGTAATGTGCATCACTATTAGTCAGGATAACCTGATATTGAATTAACAGGGTGTAATTAACTTAAATTACAGGCTAAAGATATAGTGAACATATCTGTTAGTAGCTGAATGCAGCACCTTCTTATGCTCCAAGGTCACTTTGATGGTAGTTATTGACTTTACCTTCCTGCTCGGACTAACCCACTCCATTCCCCTATCCTACCCGCAATTCCTACCCACCTCCATATAGCCTAAACTTGTATATCTAAAACAAAACCCATCTAGGCACCTTGCCACTGATGACCAAAATAAAAATGCAGGGTAATTAAAAAACTTCCCCACCTACCTGTTAAAAAGAAAGGAAGTTACTACGGAAGATGGAAATTTCTTCAGAAAATATAGCTAGGGGGAGTGGGATAAAAATGAAAGTGTGTGTCTTTCGGCTTTTCCCGGTTAGGGGTCACCACAGGAGTGGAGTTTAAAAATATGGTAGAAATAAAATAAATGGTTAAAAAGTAATGAGAATTACTTATAGGGACTGACAAACGTTAAAGTATGGCAGAATAGGGGGAATCGCACAGAATAAGACGAGGTGCAACTGCAGAGTGCTAAAGAGAAAATAAGGGACTACTTAGATAACATGTAGGAGTTAGATTACTGTTAAGAAACTATTATTTGATAAGAACTCAGGGGACAAAAGCGTTTAGCACAATGACTCAAGTAACAAAGCAGAAAAAGTTATTGCCTAGCTTGGGGAGCACACAGCAAGAAAAAAATCCTGTATTTTGGAAATTTTATATGATTCAGTCAGAATGATTCTACTAGATAAACAAACATTATTTAACTATTACAGTGTACTTGGTATGCATGTCTTATAGTACAGGATTGACAGAGGAGAGGAATTACAGAAGAGGGAAAGTAGGTGGTAGAAACTAAAGTGGATATGGATAGGGAAGAAGCAAAAGGAGAAACAAAGGTTAGGGGAATGTATAGTGATTAGAAGTAAATGAAAAAACAGGGAGGGGATAAGAGGTTAGGTTAAGTGAGAGGTGATGTAAAGCCAATCTCCAGGAAAAGCTCTATGAATAGAGGGTATTCCTGTGGAAGTTTGGAAGCTAGGAGGAAAGAAAGTAATAAACACAAACATCCTGGAAAAAAGCGGTGGTGACTGTAAAACCTAAATATGGTGAAGACTCATCAGATCCAGCTTTATATATAGACCCATAATGATTCTAAACCATGATTATAAAGTGTTTAAGTCTATAATGGCTAAAATAACAGTGATGTCAAAATTGACGGATATCGATCAATGCGATTTTGTGGATGGAAGTCAAATATTTAATATAAATAAAACAATTATGAACCACATGGAAGCAGAAAGTAAGAAAATGCCACTGTTGTCGGTGGGTCTCTATGCAGAGAAAGCATTTGACTGATTAACCTGGGATTTTATGAATAGGGCAATGGAAGCATTTGCATTCCCCAATAAAAGGTCGATTAGGAGAATATATGAGGGGTCTGAAGTAAAAATCAAAATGTGTGTGGGGGAGGCCCTCTCTGATAAGTTCTGTTTGAGCAGAGGAAACAGGCAGGGGTGTTCTCTTTCCCCTTTGTTATTTGTGTTACATTTAGAATCATTGGCAAAGAAAATAAGGGAGTCAAAAGTTCAAGAATATAAATCGATTGGGTAATCAAGAAAGTTGGCTTTATTTGCAGATATTATTTTGCACCTGATAAAACCAGAAAAGGACATCTGAGCATTGTGGAACATCTACTTGGGATACAAAATTAAAGAAAATGAAACAAAAGGCAATAGCTGTAAACTATCTACCCACACACAAATTGGTTCAGCAATATACATTTATGGGGACATGATAAAATTAAGTACTTAGGAATACGAATTAAAAGCAATCTGTTATGGCAGCTAAGGATATGTGGGAAGAGACTAAACAAAAGAGAATATAAAAACTGAGAAAACTTAGCTAAAGCCCCATATTAAAGATAAGGAAATAATATGTTGAAACTGGGTGGTAGTAAGGGTAGATAGGCTAAACAAAAAAGCAAGAGGTGTAGCCATCATTCCCCATCCCACCCTTTAATACCAAAATCATTAGTGCTCTACTGAAGCTAACCCCCTAAAACCCTACTTATAATGGGAATTTACATCCCTCCTGGAATTAACATCTACACCACACTGAAGAATTTCTATTATGGGTCATCTTTACTATCCCACAAGAAAGGGTGATTTTTAGGAGATTGCAGTATTGACTGACCATCAACTGTGATTATCCTAAAAATGTCATCAATCGCTATGGCCTTACACAACTGAACACCTCTCTCGCTCACTACACATACACCAAAGGTTTAACACTTGACTGGATACTCATCTCCTCCACTAACATACTCCCCTATGTCTCTCTCTCTAATGCCCTAAGTGACCACCTTCCTACCTTTGTCATCCGAGTTCAGAACCACACTCGGACTTGCACCACCTTAATGAAGTACGAAATCTCTTCCACTTCCTGAAATAAACATTTCTCCAGAACCTACAACTTTGTAAGTGGCAACATCTAAAAGATCTCCTCTTAGATGATACTGTTACTGAATTCTTCAGAACCTTCCTTAACATTCTAAACAGTCTAGTCCTCCTCAGAACAAAGCATGCAAAAGCCATACCAGCCCCACAGCTGACCAGAACCACAAAACATCTAATTTAACTGAGACCAGGCCTGGAATTCTTGATAAAAAAATAAAGCAAAACAACCTACAAACATTTCAGCTTAGAATATCACTCAAAATAACAAATCAAAACAGATAGGAAAACATATTACTTCTAATCTACACTCTAAAAAAATCTTCAAAATCCAAAGGCTTTCTGGTCAATTAACAAAAAACCTTAAACCAAGTCATGCCACCCAGTCTGCACAACCACAGTGCCCAACACAGGAAACACTACCACTCTCTTTCATAGTCACTTCATAAACTCAGTCAAATCCCTAATCAAACACTAGACCTCTCCTGCCAGCCCCTCCATCTCTCCAGCAACACCTATGACTCTGCCCCCTCTCATTGCAACCAGTTCCCACTTCAACCATTAAAAAACGTATTAAAACTAAAACCCACCATCCTAGCACCAGACAGTCTAACCACCAAATATCTACAAATGGCAACAATGGCTATTAGCCTATCCCATTTCCATACTCAAAAAAAAATGCTCCATCACAGAAGCATATATCCCAACAATATGGGGAAAAGAAGTTGTATCCTACCACTACAACACTGAACTTAGTTACCTACTGCCCTATTGCTCTCCTTTTCCCCTTATTTTAATGTTGAAAAATGCATTCAAGCTCAGGTCTCCCAACACCTCGCCAAAAATATCCTCCTCTCCCCTCAAGGCTTCTGTCTTCATCATAACACTACAACAGCCCTCCTACATTTCACTTATGAAAGAAGGCTAGTATCTGCTCTCTTTCTAGACCTTTCCAAAACCTTCAACACATACCCCATCCTACAAAAACTCTCAATTCTAGATTTGATGAAACCTGTGCCACATGGTTTTAACAGCCATCTTACTAACAGATCATAGGCCATTAAATGGGAAAAAGACTTCTCGCCCTTCCTCTCAAGTCTCCACAGGTGTCCTCCATGGGTCCATTCTTGGTCCCATTCTCTTAAACATCTCCATTAATAACCTCCCAGATGCCTCTAAAATCAACCACAATCATTAACTACACCAACGACTCCACCATGTGTAGTGCCCAAAAGCTTAATCTGCAACAAATCACTTGAAGATCCTTGTCCAATGAAACCTGGATAACTGACGACTTTTTCTTAACTCCACAAAAAGCAAACATTCTCTTCAAAGACATCTCTCAGTCCAGAAATCTTCCTTTGATATTCTTTTTGACAAATAATAAAAATGAAATTGTCTCATATTCTAGACTGCTTGGCACCTACATTGACAATAGCTTAAAATGCAACTATCACATTCAAGATACAGTACAGAAAACTCACCAGAAGTTGGGTTGCCTGTACAAAGTCAAAAATGTCTTCACTGGCCATACCAGAAAACATGTCGCCCCTACCCTACTGCTCCAAACGTTTCTCTATGCAGCCCCTATTTTCACCACCTTACAAGTATTTCAGCTATCAAAGCTTCAGCAATGCTATGACAAAGCAATTCATCTTTCTCACGTTCACCTACAGAACCTTCTTTTCCCCTCCATCTCTTCCTTCTTCACACTTTCACTTGGTCTCTCTCCTTCAGTCAGTCTTAATATACTACACCAGCAGCTAGCTAGCAGATACAAAACTATACATAAAAGGATGTTGTTGTTATGCAACTATGCCTACTTTATGTCTATTATCAAGATGCTTACTTAAGTAAACAATGCTATGGTTGTCTGAAATTTATGTCTCTGCATTGAATTCTGCTCATCTTCCTTTGCTCAAAACAATGACCTGTACCCAATGCCTTACTGTACTATCTGCGGGACTCCATTACTATGCAGACTTTTCAAAATACTATTGAATGACTTTCTATACAATGTATAAAACCTTTACAAAATGTCTTTAAAATCACTAGACTATGAAAAACTCGTATATTAGTAAGGGAAAAATATTTTTATATCTTTTAATATACATCATTTGGAGATTTTCTCTCCAGGACTCTGCTGAAAAGGGGACTCTGGACACAGTCAGACTTTCCCAGTCAACAAATACAATAAATAAAAAGGCATTCAAAACATGGAACTGAAACTCCCTCAGTTTTGCTAGTATTCTACATTTTCACAATTTACATTCATTATCAAACAAGTTCAAATGGTATTTTACAATGCTAAGGATCAATCATTACCAACAAAGTCAGACAGGAAATGTAAGCTTTCCCATCCCACCCCCACCAACCATTCACTCATACGGTCAACACTTTCCACTTTAAACAACGAACTGATCAAAAATGTTCACATGATTAATAATCAAAATCTAGTTAGTCCATCCATATTTTACGTGTCCTGCTTTGCCATGCTACGAGTGGTCTTCTGTCTCTGTATCATATAACCTCCAAGTCCGCATACCCTCTTGTCTGACAGATCTGCTCAACACATTTACCTTTTTCAGAGCAGAAAGCTTACACACTTCACTTTTTTTAAAACCACTTTTTCCCTATCCTGCATACTCACCTTTGCACCTTTGTTTCACTTAAGATTGTAATTTTCTAAATGCATATTGATTTGTATGAAGCATTAGGAACACTTTGAATATAGTAAGTTAAAACATTTGAAAATTTTACTACCTCAGTCAACATTCTCTCACAAGTTTTACATACTCAGTACTTTGCCAGTGATTATGTAGAGTATAATCATCATCATCAAAAACAATCCCCACTCTCTTACCTCTAACTTTGAAGACCCCTCACCCCAAGCAACTATGTAGGAACAGTACACAATCTTTCATATTGTAAGACTGAAAATTAATCAGTACATACCACAGTCGCCTTACCATCCCAGCTGTGCCAAGAACAAAAATTTTAGTCTGACTAGTCCAAATTATGAATTTATCCTGATAAAAGCCACACGAACTTGACCCTAATCCCTACAATTTGAATATTCTTCCTTAGAGATCTGTTCTTTTAATCCACTTGCTTTTCTTTTAATGTATTGAGCTCAGTTAATAAACATGCATATTTATCATTTAAATCCTGGGATTCCTCTATAGCTCTTCAGTGACACTCGCATGGAATTCAATACACCTGCTCCCTTCTGTCTGATTTTCCTTTGATTCACCTACATAATTATCAAGTTTGACACACTATTAAATCTGTCTATTGAAAGCCACCATTAATTACATTATCCCAAAGGTACATCACCAGCTGCACGTTTCTGCAATTCTTCCTGCTGGCCTTTCAACAAAAATATCACCAAATCTGGATTGCCCTCCCTATCAAGGACTGATATAAGAGTATAAGCAAGAGAAAGAAATGGGGGGCTCCTAAATGAAAACCAGCACTGGTAGAGTTTAACAGGATCTAGAACAGAAGCTGCCATTAAAAAAGGAATTCGTAAAGCATATAAAATATTGCAGGATAACTAGAAGAATCAGCAAAGCTTAGAAAGGATTGGGAAGAGAGACTGGATAAGCAATAAGAGACAATGGGGGAATACATGTATATCTCCTAAATATGCAATAAAGTCTAGAAGATTTAGGATCTCTGCCTGCAAGTGTTTACACAGGTATTTTTATACCCTAAGTAAACTCCAAAGAACTTTTCCTCAGGTGGACATCACATGTTGGAAGTGTGACAGGCAAGAAAGTAGTAGCTGGGAACATTTTTTGGAAGTGTGATGAGCTAGCAGACTTTTGGGATTCCCTGCAGCCCGCTCTGTCAGAGATGCTGGGTGAGCAGATGGACTCACTGGGGAGATGATTTTTTTTTTTTAGTTATGCTACAGAATCGGAATTGCCTACACATAGTAAAGCCTTGCAAAGTCTTACTATGGTGGCTACCAAAAAAGCAATTACTAGAAAATGGAAATCAAAGTCTAGACCTAGAAAAAAAGCTGAAAGAAAGACAAATAAAGCTGAAGTTTCTGCAGTGGCCACACTATGGCTAGACATTCCTTTTCTACAGCTGCATAGCATTCCTTCCTGGGTTGCAGCCTATGATCAAGATAAAACACTGGGTGCGCTTCTCTCTTTGAAGAAATCTGGCCAAGTACAGCTCCCACCCCATAGTTCGAAGCATCCAACTGAACAACAAATTATTTGCTGTAATCTGGACTGGCTAACACGGAGTCCTCCCAAAAAGTTCCTTTAAGCTTCTGGAATGCCTGCTCACATGCTGGGGTCCACACTACCTTATCTGGACTGGTTTTCCTTGTCAGGTCTGTGAGGGGAGCAGCTATGGTACTTTAACTGGGGACAAACTTCCTGTAGTACCCTTCCATCCCTAAAAATGCCCTCACCTGCTTTTTGGTAACAGGTGCAGGCCATGCCTGAATGGCTTCTACTTTGGCAGGTTCTGGCCTGATCTTACCACTCCCCACTCTATGTCCTAGGTAGGAGACCTCTGCCATACTCACCTAAGATTTGCTGGGCTTAATGGTCAACCTTGCCCTCTGCAGTCTGCCCAGCACCTCCCTGACATGCCGAAGGTGCTCTTGCCAGGAATGTCTGTAGATGGCAATATCTACGTAAGCAAGGGCAAAATCTCCTGTTCCTGATAGGATATGATTTACCAGCCTCTGGAAAGTCGCTGGGGCATTTTTCATCCCAAAGGACATCTTTCTGAACTCATACAAGCCAAAAGGAGTCACAAAGACTGACCTCTCTGTAGCACTGGGAGTCAAGGGAACCTGCCAGTAACCCTTGGAAAGATCAATGGTGGTAAGATGCTTAGCCCCAGCCAGCTGCTCTAGGGCTTCATCTGTCCTAGGCATGAGGCAAGCATCCGACTTTGTGACCAATTTCCTGTAGTCCACACAGAACCTGGTGCTGCCATCCTTCTTTGGTACCAGCACCACTGAGGGGGCTCAGGGACTGTTGGGACACCTGAATTACCCCTAGCTCCAACATTTCCTGTACATCCTCTCTCAGAGTCTGTTCGACTCTCAGGCACCCTATATGGGACCTGCCTAAGAGGCCTTTGGGCTCCCGCATCCACATGGTGCTGAACCACGTGGGTGCACCTTGGTTTCCCAGTGACCATGTCCCCAAACTCCTGTAAGAACGCTCGGATTTCTCAAGCCTGGGTAAGAGACAGCTGCCGGGACATTGCTACCCCTTCCAATGAGGTGTCTGTCACCAGATCTCCCTCAGACTCCTCCTCCAATCCACTACAAATACTCAGCACAAGGGCCTCTCCATCATGGTAAGGTTTCATCATGTTAACATGGTACAATTTGTGAACCTGCCTCCTGCCTAGCAGTTCTACCATGTAGTTATCACTAACCTTTACCACCTTGTAGGGTCCCTCCCAAGCTGCCTGTAACTTGCTGCGTCTGACAGGAATGAAAAAGTACAGTTGTGTACACTTACCATAAATGTAGATGTTAGAGTGTATTCACTGTTGCAGTCATTACATTTGGGTAATCTGCTGGCAGGTTGCCCTCCGTCGACCTGATTAACAAAGTCTTGGGTCCTGCTTCGGTTGCTGTCCATTCTTCCATGACATCAGGGGTATAAAACATGCAGCCGACACCATTAAATCAGTTTTTCTTGCCCCAGATATCATGTGCCCTACAAATGGGGAGCGATAGAGACAGAGACATATATATATATAAATTTAAAACACAAAGGCAGAGACATATATATATATATATATATATATATATATATATATATATATATATATATATATATATATATATATATATATATAAATTTAAAACACAAAAAATATACCTCCAACCAAAAGCAAATACACCAATAAGGATTTTAATCATAGTAAAAGAAAGGAGAGGTACAGTAAGAGAAAAAGAGGGGGCTGGAGGGTGGGTAACCTGGACTGCAACAGTGAATACACTCCAACATCTACATTTATGGTAAGTGTACACAACTGTACTATGTTCTTCGTGTTTCACTGTTGCAGTCATTACATTTGGGTAGAATCCCAAAGCTATGGTTGGGAGGATGGATTTATACAGCATTAGGAGCAGCTATAAGGCCCTGCAGGACAGCAGTGGCAAAGCCAGCTCTGGATTTAGAGAGGAGAGGTAAATGGTAACATTTGGTGAAAGTATGAACTGAGCTCCAGGTAGCAGCTTCTAGAATGTCTCTGGTAGGAACCCCCCCCCCCTGAGAAAGGCTGCAGAAGTAGATGCAGCCCTAGTGGAATGAGATCCGATCCCCTTGGGGATAGGTTTACCATGGTGCATATAGCAGAAACGAATACAATGGCTTATCCATTTGGAAATAGTCTGCTTTGAAATAGCCTTTCCCTCTGCCCCTGCAGCAAATGCCACCAATAGCTGTTCAGATTTTCCTAGAGATTTTGTCCTGTTTAAGTAGAATCTAAGCTGTCTGTGTACATTCAATGAATGCAGAATCTGCTCACCCTTGTTCTGAGGATTGGGGAAGAAAGTTGACAGATGAATGGTCTGATTAAGAGCCACACTGGATACCACCTTAGGCATAAAGGATGGATTGGTCCAGAGAGCCACCCTGTCCGGATGAAAAATAATGAAAGGCTCCACTGCCATAAGAACCTATAATTCTGAAATCCTTCTAGCTGAAGTGACTGCTAAAAGGAAAGCTGTTTTCCAAGAGAAATTTTAGGTCTGCAGTAGCAGCTGGCTCAAAAGGAGATAGAGTGAGTTTTTCCAAAACAAAATTGAGGTCCCATGCAGGAGTTGGTGCTCTCTTGGAAAATCTTAAATTTTTGGCCCCTCTGAGATACTGCCTTAGCACGGGATGAGAGAAGGGGGAGGTTCTGTGTTGTAATGAGCTGAAATGGCAGAGGCATGGATTTTTATGGAAGAGAAAGACAGGCCCTTGTGAAGCATCTCAGTTGAGTATTGCAGAATCTGAGGAATATTGGGCATTGCTGTGCTTATTCCTTGTGATTGGTTCCAGGCACAAATCTTTTCCATTTGTCAGCATAAGATTTTCTAGTACTAGGCCTTCTAGCCTCCAAAATGACATCCATCACAGATTTGCTGAGAGATGTCACAGGTGAAATTAATTGATTAGCCACGCTGCAAGATTCAAAGTTTGGAGCAGAGTGTGCAGAATTTGGTAGTTCTGCTGAGACAGTAGGTAAGGTGTCTGAGGCAGGTGCCATGAAGGAAGGTGTGACGCATTGCGCAGAAGTGGGTACCAGTGTTGGCGAGGCCAGTCTGGAGCAATCAGAATCATTTTTGGTTTGTCCCGTCTGACTTTTAGTAGGACTTTGGAGAGCAGAGGCGGGGGGGAAAGCATAGACTGATAAGTTTTTCCAGCTGAATGATATAGCATCCACTTTCCAAACTTTTTTGTGATAAATTCTTGTGCAGAATTTGTCCAACTGATAGATCTTTTTGCCTCACCCCAGAACTATTTCTGGGCTCCCCCATTTGCATGTCAACATGTTGAAAAATTGTGGTTCCAGTTTCCATTCTTGCGGGTCCATAAGATTTCTGCTTAGTTCATCTGCCAGAGTATTTAGCTTTCCTGGCAGGAACTGAGCTTATAGTTTTATTTGATGTCAAGGCCGTGTTCCACAATGCCATGGCTGGTCTGCAAAGAGGGTAGGAATGTGTACCTGCCTGCTTGTTTATGTACCACTTGACTGTGGTGTTGTCTGTCTTTATCAGTAGTTGTCCTGGATGAAGGTAGTCCTTGAAGGCTGTCCGAGCATTCTGTACAGCTAGCATCTCTTTTCTGACTGATATGCAGATGCATTTGATTTGGGCTCCATTTGTCCTGAATGCACTTCCCTGCCAGATGAGACCCCAAGCATAGTCTGATGCATCTGTAGTTAGGGTTTGGGTGGCAAGGAGTGGAGTGAATGACAGTCCCTTGTTTTGGTGGCAGGCTTCTGCCCACCATAGGAAATCTAGTTGCAGGCAAGGTATAATAGGAATCATTGTTTCCAGGCTGTGACAATATTGACTCCATAAACTTTTTAAGTACCACTGAAGTTTCCTCATATGCAGTTTTGCATATGGAAATTAGAAGAATGCAAGAGGCCATGAACCCCAAGGCTTGCAAAATCTGCCTTGCAGATAGCAGGGGTCTTGTGGCCACCTGTTTTGAAGCAAGTCAATTGAATTTGCTTTTCTGGCATAAGGTAAGTCATCTGGGCAGTCGTATTCAAGCTTGCACCCAGGAATGTAATTTTTTGAGGGGGTACCAGTTATGATTTCTTTTCGTTTATGGTGTACCCTGGACAAGTTGGAACCTTTTTACAAAAGCCAGATGCTTTAGAAGAATGTCCTCATTTTCTGCCTGAATTAGACAATCATCCAGGTATGGATATATTTGAATATTTCTTTGCCTGCAAAATGCAATTACTGGAGCCAGGCACTTTGGCTTATCTACTGCACCCAGGGTCTTCACAAAGGGCAGTGCAGAGAACTGGTAATGCAAGTAGCCTGCTTTGAAGTGGAGGTATCTTCTGCAAGATTCCCTGATTGGGATATGCAGGTAAGCCTCTTTTAGTCTAGAGTTACCAACCAGGCATCTTTGCCTAGCATAGGCAGTAACTGTTGAAGAGTCAGCATCTTGAAATTTGGAATGTTCAAAAATGTATTTAGAGTGGACAAGTCCAGAATTGAACGCCATGATTTGTCTTTTCTGGGTACCAGGAAAAAAGTCTTTAATAGAAATGTTGTCCCTCTTCCTCTTCTGGTACTGGTTGAATAGCCCCCATATTCATGAGGGACAGAACTTGTTTCTGGGCCTCTGCCCACTGAATTGGAGGCACATCTGGCCATCCATTTGGGATTGGCAACATGTGGAAATGAAATCTGTATCCCTGGGATACTACTTTTAAAACTCATTTGTCCTGGGTAATCAGTTGCCAGTTTCGTGCATGAAGTGCCAGCTTTCCCCCCAAAGGGGCGGCCACAAGGTAAGTGCTTGGTAATTGTAGAAGAAAGTCATTAAGACTGTTTACCATAGGGAGGTGCCTTGGTGCTTCCAGATTTGGAGGTGGAGGCAACCCATTGTTTTGTTCTAAAAGTTCCTTGTGACTGAAACCTGGAGCCTTTGGAATGTCTGGATTTGACTTGAGCGGCTCTTGAGAGAACTGGAAAGGACCAGTTCTGAGTAGGCCAGTGCCTACTAAATCTGGGAGGCTGCACTTGTAAGAACTCTTTCACAGTTTGCATAGATTTAGCTTTATCTTCCATCTTTTTTTAAAACTTCTTCAGCCTTATTACCAAAGAGACTGTCCTGCTGAAAAGGAGAATCCAACAATTTTACTTTAACATGGTCAGGCAGATTTTGCTCTTTGAGCCAAGCATGCTCTCTTATCACCGATCCAGTTACAGCAGCCCTGCAAGAGGCCTCCAAAGAATCAAAACCACATTGCAAAGTATGCTTTCCAACTTGTTCAGCTGAATGTAAAAAATCCTGCAACTCTATTTTCCACTCAGAGATCAACATAATTTTCTGTTTAAGTAGTCCCATGACATGCTGTTGATGTATATGAAATTGACAGTTTAAAGCCCTGATTGCTAAGGTTGCAGATGTGTAAACCTTCTTACCCCATCTATCCAACGCCCTGGAATCTCTACCAGAAGGGGTAGGATTTTTAGCAGTAGAGGCCTTAATGCCCTTGGGACCCTGAGAAATGGTTTCAGGATCAGCAGTAGGGTTTTTGAAAAGGAATTTGTGGGAGTCAGGAACCCTGTAGTATCTGTCTGGCATACTAGGAGCCGGAGGCAGAGAATCAGGAGTCATACTAGATTCTGAAAAAACATCAACAATGTCTAGAACAGGAGGTATACCCAAAGGCCTATGCTGAGGGAGAAGAAGAAAATCCCCAAATCTCTTTTTTGATTCAGAGAAATCCTGACTTTACCAGTGGAAATGTTCCCTTAAGGTATGTAAAGTTTCTCCAAAAGAGAAATCCTCAGGTGGAGAAGTAGAAGGAATGGAATCTTCTGCATCAGAGTCCTCATAATTAGGTATAGATAAATCCTGCTCAGTAGAAGAATCAGAAGAAATAGATTTCTGATCTGAAGAGTCATAGTCAGTGCCTTGCCTAGGCCTCTTAGCAGGAGGGGGGCTGGCTACCCCTGATCAAGGTAATTAAATCTTCAGCCATTTTGATCATTTGTTTTTTAGGCATTGGGGCCTGCACACGTGGTCCAAGCATCAGTTTTTTAGACAGAGGTAGATTTTGGCCTTAGTTTTGAAGATGGCGTCGGTTTAATATACAAAATCTTTAGGCCTGAAAACACCATCAGAAGCCGGTGCCTGCACAGTGGCTCCGGACCAATCTAAGGTAGAGACATCCGCGGTTTCAACACTTAAAGCATCTCATGGCATACCGGACTCCGAATGGGTCTCACTAGAGGCCTGCGAATCAAAAGTAGCTGGTATCAGGGGCTGCGAAAGGGCCTCACTCAGTACCGGTGAACTAGCGACTGGTTTAGAAGCGTCATCGTCAGTTTTGGACCTCGACGGTCTGTCTTTTTCTTTGTGTTTTTTAGGTATTCCGGTAGTCAGATTGCTAACAGACATCATTTCTGGATAGTTAAATCGTGAACCAAAACATTTAGAAGCAAAAATATACCGATGTTTAATAGTGCGTTGATTAAATCTAGCACAAAACCGACAGCAAGGTACATTATGATCAGGGCCTAGGCAAGGAATACAGTACAAATGAAAATCCTTATGAGGTATTTGCTTCCAACAAGTAAGTCAATTATTAACTTTTACTGACTTTGGTCAGGAGCAAGAAAAAGTTTCCCCAATGGGGTACTTAGCTTTTAGTTGAAGACTTCGGTACTGACACTCGAAAATGAAAATTTCAGAGGTCGGCTGACCAGCACTTGCGAACTGCTTCGGGCACCACGCGGCAAGAAAGACTGATGTAATGGCGTCGGCTGCATGTTTTATACCCCTGATGATCTGACATCATGGAAGAAGGGATAGCAACCAACACAGGACCCAAGACTTTGTTAATCAGGCCAACTGAGGGCAACCTGCCAGCAGATTACCCCAATGTAATGACTGCAACAGTGAAACATGAAGAACATCCAGTACCTGCTGCCCTACATCATTCTCTAGCTTGAGCATTCCTGTCATACCAGACCTTTTTCTGCTGTTGGGCTTCTGCCAGGTTCTCCTGGGCCAAGCCCATGAGTTCCCTGAGCCTTGTCCTGAGATTTAGGACATATGCCACAACAGACTCCATGTGGGACTCACACTTGCCTTCCCACTCATCTCGAATTAAATCTAAAGGCCCCCTCACCCTATGTCCATACAACAACTCAAAAGATGAAAAAAGTACAGTTTTGTACCTACCATAAATGTAGATGTTCGAAGATCCACATTGCTGCAGTCCTTACTTATGGGTAGTCCGCTGTCCTCGGTCGGCCCGAATACCAAAGTATTAGGCTGACGTCGGTCATGGGCGCACAGCCCTGACATCAGAGCGTCAGGGTATAAAAGCGCATGACCGACGTCATATCCTCAGTCTTTTCTTGCCCCAGATGTCAGAAGGCCCTAAAAGAAAGGTCACAGCCAAAAAACAGAGTACCTTCCCAAAAGATATGCCCAACTACAGCCATCACCCAAACCATATAACCATGCTAAGCTATAGAGGGGAAGGAGGGAGGGAAAATTGGACTGCAGCAATGTGGATCTTGAACATCTACATTTATGGTAGGTACAAAACTGTACTATGTTCTTCATCTCACATTGCTGCAGTCCTTACTTATGGGTAGAATCCCAAAGCAACGGGAAAGGGAGGTTGGCAAAATCATAAAGCATTAGGGGCTGCTAAAATGCCCTGTAATATTGCAGTGGCAAATCCAGCCCTAGACTTAGAATAAAGAGGAAGGTGGTAATGTTTAGAAAAAGTATGTACTGAACTCCAAGTGGCTGCTTCCAAAATATCCTTTGTAGCTACCCCCCTTAGAAAGGCAGTAGAAGTTGCAGTAGCTCTAGTGGAATGAGGTCTGATTCCAGTCGGAATCTCCTTACCATGATGGGAATAACAAAAAGAAATACAAAACCCAATCCATTTAGAAATAGTTTGTTTTGAAACAGGTCTACCCTGTGAACCCAAAGCAAAAGAAACAAACAACTGCTGAGACTGTCTGAACTCCTTGGTTCTGCTCAAATAACGCAACTGCCTGTAAATATCCAAAGTATGCAAAATCTTCTCCCCTTTATTTTGAGGATTTGCATAAAAAGTAGGCAAATGAATAGTTTGGTTTAAGGCCACACTAGAAACCACTTTAGGCATAAAGGAAGGATTAGTACGCAAAGATACCCTATCCTTATGAAAAATCAAGAAAGGCTCCACTGCCATAAGGGCCTGTAATTCAGAAACCCTTCTTGCAGAAGTAATGGCCAACAAAAAAGCAGTTTTCCATGACAAATACTTTAACTCGGCAGTAGCTGCAGGCTCAAAAGGTTGTAGAGTAAGCTTTTCCAACACAAAATTGAGATCCCAAGCAGGAGTAGGAGCTCTACGTGGGGGTCTTATGTTCTTTGCCCCTCTGAGAAACTGCTTAAACAAAGGATGAGAGAATAAAGGAGGGTCACAGTCATAATTAGCCGAAATGGCTGCAGCATGAACCTTTATGGAGGAGAAGGACAAACCTTTGTCTAATAACTCAGTAAGATATTGTAAGGAAGCACTCAAATTAGGCTTGGAAACATCAAAATCCTTCCCTTTGCTCCAAATAAAAAATCTCCTCCATTTGTCAGCATAAACTTTCCTTGTACTAGGCCTCCTGGCCTCCAAAATAACATTCAAAACTTGTTGTGGAAGCTGAGAACCTCCAGAATTTAAAACAGAATATGCCAGGCTGTTAGATGCAGAGACTGAATTCTGACATTGAGAAAGTGATTGCCCTCCTGAGACAAAAGGTGTGGAATCAAAGGCAGAGGCCATGGAGGCTCTCGGACCAAACTCCTCAGTAATGGTTACCAGTGTTGTCGAGGCCAATCCGGTGATATCAGGATCATGGATGGCTTGTCTTGTCTGGCCTTCAAGAGAACCTTGGGCAGAAGAGGTAGAGGTGGAAAGGCATATACATGAAGATTGTTCCAACTGAATGACAGAGCGTCCACCTTCCAAGCTGTGGGATGAAACCTTTTTGTGCAAAACTTTGGCAACTGGTAATTTAGTGGAGAAGTGAACAGATCTATGTCTGGAGTTCCCCATGACACTGTCAACTTTTGAAATACCTGAGGATCCAATTTCCACTCGTGGGGATCCACTATTTGTCTGCTCAATACATCTGCTAAGGAGTTCTGTGCTCCTGGTAGAAATCTTGCCTGAAGATTGAGGTTGTAACTGAGAGCTGTCTCCCACAAAATCATCGCTTGTCTGCAAAGAGGGTACGAATGAGTTCCCCCTTGCTTGTTGATGTACCACAGGACAGTTGTGTTGTCTGTTAGAATCAACACCTGCCCTGGCTGAAGTAAATCCTTGAAAGCCATCAATGCAAATTGTACTGCTAACATCTCCTTCAAGTTGATATGCAAATGTTGAAGTCTGGCAGGCCACGTGTCTTGCACCCATTTTCCATTGAGGTGTGCTCCCAAGCCTTGTCCGAGGCATCCGTCGTTAGAATCTGACTCGCCTGGTCGGGTCACAGAGAGTCCCTTGTTTAGGTGACATTCCTGAGCCCACCACAAAAATTCCTTCTGAATGCAAGGTATTATCTGAATGACAGTGTCTAGATCCTGGCGGTGTTGTGTCCATAGATTTTTGAGATACCATTGAAGCTTCCTCATATGCAATTTGGCATTGGGAAGCACCAGAATACAAGATGCCATGAACCCCAAGGCTTGAAGGACTGTCCTTGCAGTCAGCCTGGACTGTAGAGACATTTGATGGAAATAAAGTGAAAGACTCTTCTGTTTGTCCGGGGTCAAAAAGGCCATCTGGGAAGCTGTATTCAGTCTCACACCCAGAAAGCACATGTCCTGAGAGGGTACTAGACTGGACTTTGTTTCGTTCACAGAATACCCTAGGCATCTTAACACTACCATCACATACTGTAGATGCTGAAGAAGCTCGTCCTTGTCTTGTGCAATAATCAGACAATCGTCCAAGTAAGGATAAATTTGTATTCCTTCCATCCTGAAAAAGGCTATCACTGGAGCCAGAACCTTTGTGAACACTCTGGGCGCAGTAGATAAGCCAAAGGGCAATGCAGAGAACTGATAATGTAAATTTCCAGCTCGAAAACGCAGGTACTTCCTGCAACTGGTCCTGATAGGAACATGAAGATAAGCCTCTTGTAGATCCAGAGTTACCATCCAGTGTTCTTTTCCTAGCAGAGGCAAAAAGCTGTTGTAATGTCAACATTTTGAACTTTGGAATGTCCAAATAAGTGTTGAGGAGAGATAAATCCAAAATCGGTCTCCACGTGTTCCCTTTCTTTGGTACTAGAAACAGGCGGGAATAAAACCCTAGACCCACTTCTGAAGGAGGAACTGGCTGTATAGCTCCCATGTGAAGAAGTAATGAAATCTGTTTGTGAGCCTCCATCCTTTGTCGAGGAGGAATGTCTGGCATACCTTTGAAAGGAGGCAATGTATGGAAATAAAACTTGTAACCTTTGTTTATAATGTCCAGCACCCATTTGTCTTGGGTGATTAAAAACCAATTTTGCTTGAAGAGAGCTAGCTTTCCTCCCAAAGGAGCTGCCAGGCAAGAAGAATCTGGCAGCTGAAAATGCAGGTCATTGGGCCTGTTTACGAAAGGACTGGCCCCTACCCTCACCAGCAGATTGAGCAGGCGAACTCCATGTTCTAGGCCTAAAGGTACTCTGAGCTCTGCCCCTACCACGCCTAGATCTACCCCTAGACTGGAAATCAGAAGAAGGGTACGTCCACCCCTTAGCAGGCCAATTTCTACTAAACTTAGGGGGTTGAACCTGCAAAAATCTTTAACAGTCTGCATAGACTTAGCCTTGTCCTCCATTTTCTTCAAAACAGACTCCACAGGAGGACCAAACAAAACTTCGGACTGTAAAGGGCATCCAGAATTCTAGACTTAACATGTTCAGATAAATTCTGATCCTTAAGCCAGGCATGCCTACGAAGAACTGAACCAGTGGCAGCCACTCTAGAAGAAGCCTGCAAAGCATCAAAGCCACACTGCAAAGAATGCTTCCCCACCTGTTCAGAAACATGCACCAAATCTTGCAATTCTTTACACTCTATGCCCTCTGCCAAAGCATCCACTTTAGATTTTAGCTGAGAAAGGAGGAAATTCTGATATTTCAACATATGAAACTGGCAATTTAAAGCCCTCATTGCTAAAGTAGAAGAGGTGTACACCTTCTTACCCAATCTGTCCAAAGCTCTAGCTTCCTTATCTAGAGGAACCGGATTCTTTACAACAGAAGCCCTAACACCCTTAGGCCCCTGACTAATAGTCTCTGGGTCCGCCCTAGTTCTCTTATATAGGTATTTATGAGCCTCAGGTACCCTATAATACCTGTCCGGTTTAACTGGTGCAGGAGGCATAGAATCTGGATTAAATGAGGCCTCCGAAAAAACATCCTGAACAACATCCAAAACAGGAGGAATAGCCAAGGGTCTATGCTGAGGTAAAAACAAGAACTCTCTAAGCCTCTTCCTGGAATCTGAGTAATCCTGTCCTTCCCACCTAAAATGTTCCCTCATAGAATGTAAGGTTTCTGAAAACGAAAAATCCTCTGGAGGGGAAGCAGAAGGAGTAGAATCCTCTGCATCGGAATCCGAATAAGGAGGAAAATCTTGCATATCTTCAGCAGAAGACTCAGAATCATCTGAGGCCTGCTCCAAAATTTCCAACTCTGGCTCTACCCTGGGCCTCTTTATCAGGAGGGGGCATGGAACCTCTAATTAAAGTAATCAAATCTTCTGCCATTTTAAGCATATGCTTCTTAGGTACAGACCCTGAAGAACCAGAACTAACACCAGAAGAAGGCAAAACAGACCTGTGCCCTTAGAAGGAGCCCTAGAAACAGTAGCAGAAGGCCTAACCCCCCTTAGGCAAAGAAGGGAGAATAGTAACCTGAGAGGCCCCTTCAGCCTGACCTGACTCCTGTGAGGCCACATCCTGTAAAATCAAGGTTTCCCCCTGAGACACAACAGAAACTTCAGCCGGATCCACCTGTTCCACTGCGGTCTCTAAAGGACCGGCGTCCGAAATGGACGAATCATCCTGCCTAGGCTTTACAGATTTGTCTTTACGCTTCGTGGAAGCGACGCCGGAGGATCCGACGGCATAATATAATTACATCGCTTGCCAAAGACTAACCTAGCGCAATCTAGCCTTCTCTTAATAGTGCGCTTATTAAACCTAGCACAAAACAGACACCCAACTACGTGCTCGGTCCCAAGCAAGGGATACAAAGCAGTTGTAATCCCTATGCGGTATCTGCTTCCCACAAGAAATACAATTATTCACTTTTTCTGACATCCGTAAATAACTGAGGCAAGAAAAACAAAATGCTCCCAACGGGTACTTAGCCCAACTTGGTATGTCTGAAACTCCGAAAACGAAAAATTTCAGAAAGCCGAACGGCACTTGCAACGCTGCTTCTGCATCGGACCATGCGGCAAAAAAGACTGAGGATATGACGTCGGTCATGCGCTTTTATACCCTGACGCTCTGATGTCAGGGCTGTGCGCCCATGACCGACGTCAGCCTAATACTTTGGTATTCAGGCCGACCGAGGACAGCGGACTACCCATAAGTAAGGACTGCAGCAATGTGAGATGAAGAACATCCTGTGGA
Source organism: Protopterus annectens (assembly GCF_019279795.1). Classification (NCBI taxonomy): domain Eukaryota; kingdom Metazoa; phylum Chordata; order Ceratodontiformes; family Protopteridae; genus Protopterus; species Protopterus annectens. The sequence goes on from NC_056736.1 coordinate 529,419,292, forward strand.
TTCCTGGGGAACCTCTCTGTAAGCAAACAGACGGGGCAAATATTTGCCCAGTCCCTCTTAAACTGATCTGCAAATGCTCGTAGCATCATCTTGAATGTAGAGTTTAACCTCTCAACAAGACCACTGGTCTGGGGATGGTAGGGGTGGTCTTTAGGTGCTTCACCCTACAGTACTTCCACAGACAAGCCAGCAAGTCAGACATGAAATCGGCACCTCAGTCAGCATTTCTTTTGGGAAACCTACCCTACTGAAAATCTCTAACAAAGCATTTGCCACCTTTTCTGCCTCAATGGGGGACAGTGCCACTGCCTCAGGGTATCTTGTAGCATAATCTACTACCACTAGGATATACTTTTTCCCTGTGGAACTTGTGGAAATTGTAGTTCTCTGAGTACCCCCAGCTACCCCTTGAAATGGCTCCTCAATCACAGGCAAAGGAGCTTTCAGCTAGTCTCCTGCTTTGCCTACCTTTTGGCACTGCTCACAGGTCCTGCAGTATCCCGATACATCTCTGGAAATCCCAGGCCAATGAAAGTTCTGCATAATACGTCTCTTTGTATGTTTTATGCCCATATAACCTGCAAGAGGAATATCATGGGCTATGGCTAGAAGTGCCAGATGGTAGGCTCTGAGCACTACCAACTGCTGTATTCTCTCACCCTCTAGCCTTCCCTCAGGGGTCCACTCTCTACATAGTAATTCTTTGTCCCAGTATACAGATCCCCCCTTCCCTTGAGAATCAGGTGCCTCACTAGCTACCTGCCTCAGGCCTTGTAATGTAGGGTCTGAGAGCTGAGCATGTCTCAATGTTCTTTGTAACCCTTCCCAGCTCCCCTTCCACAGGAAATCTGGTATCCGCTGACAGCGGTACCTCACTGTCAGCCTGGGTACTACTACTCACCTCTGCCCATGCAATCACTCTGTCCAAGGGAACATCAGTACCCACAAGCAGCTGTGGCTCACCTTCAGTCTCACTTCTACAGGGTAGCTCCCCTCCCTGAGGTAACCACCTCACCAGTCTTGGCTGAAAGTGTGCGGTCTTGTCTGGGTCTCCCCCAGGTTACCAGACCCACATGCTTGTCTCCAAAAGTACAATGTAGATGTTTGAGTATTCACACTGCTGCAGTCATTACACTTGGGTTATCCTGCCGTCAGACGGTCCCATAGTCGGCCAGAGTTCCAAAGTCTTGGTCCGGCATCGGTTGCTGTCGCTTCTTCCCGGACGTCAGTGCGCCAGGGGTATACAAGATGCATCTGACGCCATTTTCTTCAGTTTTTCTTGCCCCAGATGTCAGGTGCCCCCAAGTAGGTAGGCAATACATATTGCTAATAAAAGCTATACATATAAAAATAAAAAATACCTTCAGTTACAAGTAAATACACCACAAAGGTTGTATAGGATAGAAAGGTATAGAGAAGTCCAGCTAGTTCAGAGGGGATGGAGGGAGGGTAACCTGGACTGCAGCAGTGTGAACACTCGAACATCTACATTTATGGTAGGTACAAAACTGTACCATGTTCATCGTGTTACACTGCTGCAGTCATTACACTTGGGTAGAATCCCAAAGCTAAGGTTGGGTGGCTGGTCTATAAAGAGTTAGGATTGGCTATGAGGCCCTGCAGAACTGCAGTGGCAAATCCTGCTCTGGATTTAGAGTAAAGAGGCAGGTGGTAATGCTTGGTAAAGGTGTGCACTGAACTCCAAGTTGCAGCCTCCAAAATTTCCTTGGTAGGTACTCCTCTGAGAAAGGCTGTTGAAGTGGCTGTTGCCCTGGTGGAATGTGGCCTAATGTTATTTGGGACTGATTTTCCATGCTGTGTGTAGCAATAACGTATGCAGTGTCCGTATGCAGTGTCCTATCCATTTGGATATAGTCTGCTTTGAGATAGCCTTGCCCTGTGATCCTGCAGCATATGCTACAAGTTGCTCAGTTTTCCTGAAAGCTTTTGTTTTGTCCAAGTAGAAGCGTAGCTTCCTGTGTATGTCCAAAGAATGCAGAAGTTTCTCCCCTTTATTCTGGGGGTTTGGATAAAAAGTTGGCAAATGGATGGTTTGGTTAAGAGCCAAACTAGATACCACCTTTGGCATAAAGGTAGGGTTTGTTCTTAAAGAAACCCTGTCCTGATGAAAAATTATAAAAAGGTTCCACTGCCATTAATGCCTGTAGCTCTGAGACTCTTCGTGCTGAAGTTATTGCCAGGAGCAGAGCCGTTTTCCATGATAAAAATTTTAGATCGGCTGTATTGGCTGGCTCAAAAGGTGGCAGGGTTACTTTTTGCAAAACAGAAATGAGGTCCCAAGTTGGTGTTGGTGCTCTCCGGGGCGGTCTTATGTTTTTAGCCCCTCTGAGGTACTGTTTTAGCAAGGGATGAGAGAATAAAGGAGGATCCATGTTGTTATGTGCTGAAATGGCTGAGGCGTGGATCTTAATTGATGAGAAGGATAGGCCTCTGTCCAGCATCTCAGTTAAGTATTGTAAAATCTGAGGAATGTTTGGAACTAGAGGTTCAAGGTTTTGAGCCTGGTTCCAGGCGCAGAATCTCTTCCATTTTTCTGAGTAAGCTTTCCTGGTGCTAGGCCTCCTGGCCTCCAAAATGACATCCATTACAGCTTTAGAGAGAGGTGTGGCCTGTTTGACTAATGAATCTGCCATGCAGCCAGGTTTAGGGTTTTGAGCTGACCGTGCAGGATCCGATTGTTTTGTTGAGTCAGAGGGTGTGGAGTTTGAGGCAAAATCCATGGTGGGCCTTGAGCCAAGTTCCTTAAGGTAGGGTACCAGTGCTGGCATGGCCAGTCTGGAGCAAATCAGGATCATCTGTGTTTTTTCTCGTCTGGCTTTTAGGAGTACCTTTGAAAGGAGAGGCAGTGGCGGGAAAGCATAAACTTTTAGGTTTTTCCAGCTGAACAAAAGAGCATCCACTTTCCATGCTTGTTTGTGATAAGTTCTTGTGCAGAATTTTTGTAGTTGGCAATTCAGTGGGGAGGCAAAAAGATCAATGTCTGGGCATCCCCATTTTTTTGTTACCATGCTGAAGATTTGTGGATTCAATTTCCATTCGTGAGGGTCCATGATATTTCTGCTTAGTCTGCTGGAGTATTTTTCTTTCCTGGCAGGAATTGTACTTTCAGGTGAACTTGATACGTTAGAGCTGTGTTCCACAAGGTCATGGCTTGCCTGCATAGGGAATAAGAATGAGTTCCCCCTTGCTTGTTTATGTCCCACATTACTGTGGTGTTGTCTGTAATAATACTTGTCCTGGATGCAGAAGGTCCTTGAAAGCTGTTAGAGCATTTTGAACAGCCAACATCTCTTTTTGATTGATGTAAAGATGCATCTGGTCTGTGGTCCACTTGCCCGGAATGCATTTTCCTGCCGTGTGCGCTCCCCGGGCATAATCCGAAGCATCTGTTGTTAGAGTCTGCCTGGCTGTGGGTAGGGTAAAAGGCTGACCCTTGTTTAGGTGACATGGCTGTGCCCACCATCGAAACTCCTGATGTAGGCAGGGAATCATTGGTATGACTGCTTCTAAACTGTGAGAGTGTTGAGTCCAAACACTTTTTAGGTACCATTGTAATTTCCTCATATGCAGTCTGGCGTATGGTATTAGTAGTATGCAGGATGCCATGAATCCCAGGGCCTGCAGAATTTTTCTTGCAGGGAGATGGGACTTTTTTGCCAGTAGTTGAAAAAATTGAGTTAGTTGAACTTGTTTGTCTGGCATGAGGTAAGCCATCTGGGCGGTTGTATTTAAGCTGGCACCCAGGAATATAATCTGTTGTGAGGGCACTAGTTTTGACTTCTTTTTGTTTACTGTGTACCCTAGAGAAATCAGTAACCTTTTTACAAATGCCAGATGCTGTAGAAGAATGTCCTTTGTCTCTGCTTGAATGAGGCAGTCGTCCAGGTATGGATATATTTGAATTCCTTTTTGTCTGCAAAATGCAATTACTGGTGCCAGGTACTTTGTGAAGACCCTGGGTGAAGTAGATAAGCCAAATGGCAGTGCAGAGAATTGGTAGTGCATTGTACCAACTTTGAATCTGAGGTATCTTCTGCAATTTTGTCTGATAGGGACATGCAGGTATGCCTCTGAGGTCCAGAGTAACAAGCCAAGCCTTCTTGCCCAGCATGGGCAGAAGCTGCTGTAATGTCAACATTATGAATTTCGGAATATCCAGGTAAGTATTTAGAATTAAAAGGTCTAGTATGGGCCTCCAGGCCTTGTCCTTTCTGGGGACCAGGAAGAGTCTTGAGTAAAATCCTTGTCCTTATTCCTGTTGTGGTACTTATTGAATAGCTCTCATGTCCATGAAGGCTGAAATTTGTTTCTGTGCCTCTGCCCATTGACTTTGTGGCAGGTAAAGTATAAAAGTGGAACCTGTAACCTTGAGACACAATATTCAGAACCCATTTGTCTTGGGTGATTGTTTGCCAGTTTTGAGAAAAAAAGTGCTAGTTTTCCCACTAAGGGGGGCTTCCAAAAGGGAAGTGCTTGGCGTACGAAGGGGGAAGTCATTGTGACTGTTTCCTGTAAGGTTGAGACTTGTCCTCACCTCCTTTTGGGGTTGAGGTGCCCCACTGTTGTGGTCTGTTTGAGCCTTGGGATTGAGATCCGCCTCTTGGGCTTCTGTATCTGCCTATCTATCTGTCGCCTGTCTGACACTGGAAAGGACCAATTCTTTGTTGGCCAATTTCTGCTAAATCGAGGTGGCTGTACCTGTAAGAAATCCCTGACTGTTTGCATAGATTTAGCTTTATCCTCCATTTTGTTTAACACCTCTTCTACCTTAACACCAAACAAGGTATCATGCTGTAAAGGAGCATCCAATAATTTTGCCTCAACATGATCAGGTAAACTCTGTTCTTTTAACCAAGCATGTCTTCGAATCACAGAACCTGTAACTGCGGCTCTACAAGAGGCCTCTAAAGAATTAAAACCACATTGTAGAGTAGGTTTTCCCACCTGTTCAACTGCATGCAATAAATCCTGCATTTCTTTACAATCAGGAGCTTCTGAGCTTGCAAGCATTTTCTGTTTTAACTGAGCCATTAAATATTGTTGGTACTTAAGCATGTGAAACTGGCAATTTAAAGCTCTTACTGCTGAAGTTGCAGAAGTGTATACTTTCTTCCCCCATCTATCCAAAGCTCTGGAATCTGTCAGAGGGTACTGGATTTTTTGCAATGGAAGCCTTAACCCCTTTTGGACCCTGGGAAATAGTTTCTGGATCAGCCGAAGGGTTTTTACGAAGAAACTTGAGAGTCTGGGACTCCAATATCTATCTGGCTTGGCTGGTGCAGGGGGCAAAGAATCAGGAGATAAGCTGGATTCAGAGAACACATCATCCACAATATCTAGCACAGGTGGAATAGCCAAGGGCCTGTGCTAAGGCAATAAAAGGAAATCCCTGAGCCTTTTCTTGGATTCTGAGTAATCCTGACTTTCCCAATGGAAATGTTCCCTCATGGTATGTAAAGTTTCCCCAAAAGAATAATCCTCAGGAGGAGAGGCTGAAGGGATAGATTCTTCAGCAGAGTCCTCGTGGGGGGGGGGGTAGAGAGTATCCCTGGTCTGGGGGGGGGGGGGTAGAGAGTATCCCTGGTCTGAAGAGGAATCAGAGGAAATGGAAACCTGATCAGAGGAATCATGGTCTGTATCCTGCCTAGGCCTTTTCTCAGGAGGGGGATGGGAACCCCTGATTAGAGTAATGAGGTCTTCGGCCATTTTAAGCATCTGTTTCTTAGGCATGGAGGACTGTCCAGGAGAATGCTGTACTTGCTTCTTTGTCTTTAATAATACTTTTGTCTTGGCTGTTGTTTTAATGGCAAGTTGTGAAGGTCTGAAAACACCCTCAGAAGCCGATGCCTGCTCAGTGGCGCCAGACCCATCTGAGGGATTCGTTTCTGTAGACCCAATACCTTGAGTTTCCAGAGGCCTAGTTGTCTCCATGTGGGAGTCTGAGGCGGCCTGTGGCTCTGAGGTAGCAGGTGTCAGGGGCTGCAAAAGCATCTCACTGAGAACCGGCGACTGGCCTAGAAGAGGTTTCGTCGTCGGTTTTGGACCTCGGATGCCTGTCTTTATATCCTTGTCCTTGCGTTTTTTCGGTATTGTGGTCGTCGGTTGATCCGACTGCATAGTATAATTGAACCTTCGGCCAAAGTAATGCAAAGCAAAATCAAAACGTCTTTTTATAGTGTGTTTGTTAAATCTAGCACAAAACCGACAACTAGTGACGTCGTGATCAGGGCCTAGGCATGGGATACAATAAGAGTGGAAGTCCTTATGAGGTATTTGCTTCCCACAAGAAATACAATTATTAACTTTTTCTGACATCGGTCTGAGGCAAGAAAAAAGTTTCCCAACGGGGTACTTAGCTTTATTGAAGACTTCGGATCTGAAATTAGACTTCGAAGATCTCAGGAGTCGGCCGACCAGCACTTGCAAACTGCTTCGGGCACCGTGCGGCAAGAAAGACTGAAAAAAATGGCATCGGATGCATCTTGTATACCCCTGGCGCACTGACGTCAGGGAAGAAGTGACAGCGACTGATGCCGGACCAAGACTTTGGAACTCTGGCCGACTACGGGACCGCCTGACGGCAGGATAACCCAAGTGTAATGACTGCAGCAGTGTAACATGAACATCCTGACTGCGTGTAACTGCATGAACACATGGTACTGCATTATCAAAAATCATTCCCTATCAGGACATCTGCAGGATGGTAGTTTGGTACCTTTGTTGAAAGTACAGTTTTGTACCTACCATAAATGTAGATGTTCGAAGATCCACATTGCTGCAGTCCTTACACTTGGGTAGTCCGCTGTCCTCGGTCGGCCCGAATAACAAAGTATAAGGCTGACGTCGGTCAAGGCGCATTAGACTGACATCAGGACGTCAGGGTACAAATGCGCATGACCGACGTCATATCCTCAGTCTTTCCTTGCCCCAGATGTCAGAAGACCCTAAAAAGAAAGGTCAAAACCAAAAGACAGCAAACAACCAACCCACCACCCTTGCACTAACAATATGTACAATATATACAATATACACAATATTTACAACCCAACCCACACAACCGCCTCTAACTACAGAGGGGAAGGAGGGAGGATTGACTGCAGCAATGTGGATCTTGAACATCTACATTTATGGTAGGTACAAAACTGTACTATGTTCTTCATCTCACATTGCTGCAGTCCTTACACTTGGGTAGAATCCCAAAGCAGAGGTAAGGGAGGATGGCACAACTATAAAGTAGCAGGAGCTGCCAAAATGCCCTGTAAAATAGCAGTGGCAAAACCAGCCCTAGATTTAGAGTAAAGTGGAAGGTGATAATGCTTAGAGAAAGTATGCACTGAACTCCAAGTAGCTGCCTCCAAAATATCTTTAGTTGCCACCCCTTAAAAAGCTGTCAAGTGGCAGTAGCCCTAGTGGAATGAGGCCTAATCCCAGCTGGAATCTCCTTACCATGATGGGAATAACAGAAAGCAATGCAAAACCCAATCCACTTAGAAATAGTTTGTTTTGACACAGGCTTGCCCTGAGAACTCAAAGCAAAAGAAACAAATAACTGCTGAGACTGCCTGAACCCTTTAGTTCTGCTCAAATAATATCGCAACTGCCTGTGTACATCTAAAGTGTGCAAAATCTTTTCCCTTTATTTTGGGGATTTGCATAAAAAGTAGGCAAATGAATAGTTTGGTTTAAAGCCACACTAGAAACCACTTTAGGCATAAAGGAAGGATTAGTATGCAAAGATACCCTATCCTTATGGAAAATTAAGAAAGGCTCAACCGCCATAAGGGCCTGTAATTCAGAAACCCTTCTTGCAGAGGTAATGGCCAACAAAAAAGCAGTCTTCCATGATAAATATTTCAACTCGGCAGTAGCTGCAGGCTCAAAAGGTTGTAGAGTGAGTTTCTCCAACACAAAATTGAGATCCCAAGCAGGAGTAGGAGCTCTACGTGGGGGTCTTATATTCTTTGCCCCTCTAAGAAATTGCTTGAACAAAGGATGAGAAAACAAAGGTGGGTCACAGTCATAGTGAGCAGAAATTGCTGCAGCATGAACCTTAATAGAAGAGAAGGACAAACCTTTGTCCAGTAACTCAGTAAGATATTGAAGAGCCACACTTAAATTAGGCTCAGAAACATCAAATTCCTTTGCTTTACTCCAAAATAAAAATCTCTTCCATTTATCTGCGTACACTTTCCTTGTACTAGGCCTTCTGGCTTCCAAAATAACATTCAAAACTTGCTGTGGAAGTTGAGACCCTCCATAGTTCAAAACAGAATATGCCAGGCTGTTAGGTGAAGAGAGTGAAGTTTGACATTGAGTAAATGACTGTTCTCCTGAGACAGCAGGTGTGGAATCGAAGGCAAAGGCCATGGAGGCTCCTGCACCAGACTTCTCAGTAATGGGTACCAGTGCTGTCGAGGCCAATCTGGAGCTATTAAAATCATCTTTGGCTTGTCCTGTCTGACCTTTAGGAGTACCTTTGGGAGGAGAGGCAGAGGTGGAAAGGCATACACATGAAGATTGCTCCAATTGAAAGAAAGAGCATCCACTTTCCAGGCTGTGGGATGAAACCTTTTTGTGCAAAACTTTGGCAGCTGGTAGTTTAGTGGAGAAGCGAACAGATCTATGTCTGGAGTTCCCCATGACACTGTCAATTTCTGAAATACATGAGGATCCAATTTCCACTCATGGGGATCCATAATTCGTCTGCTCAACACATCTGCTAAAGAGTTCTGTGCTCCCGGCAGATACCTTGCCTGAAGATTTAGCTGTAAACTGAGAGCAGTCTCCCACAGAATCATTGCTTGCCTGCATAGAGGATAAGAATGTGTTCCCCCTTGCTTGTTGATGTACCACATGACAGTTGTGTTGTCTGGTAACACCTGCCCTAGAAGAAGTAAATCCTTGAAAGCTATTAATGCAAATTGGACTGCTAACATCTCCTTCAAGTTGATATGTAGATGTTGTAGTCTGGCAGGCCACGTGTCTTGTATCCACTTTCCATTTAGATGAGCTCCCCAAGCTTTGTCTGAGGCATCTGTCGTTAGAATCTGACTCGCCTCTGGCCGGGTCACAGAGCGTCCCTTGTTTAGGTGACATTCCTGAGCCCACCACAAAAATTCCTTTTGAATGCAAGGTATTATCTGAATGACAGTGTCCATATCCTGGCAGTCCTGTGTCCACACATTTTTGAGATACCATTGTAACTTCCTCATATGCAGTTTGGCATTGGGAAGCACCAGAATACAAGATGCCATGAACCCCAAGGCTTGAAGGACTGTCCTTGCAGTCAGCCTGGACTGATGAGACAATTGATGGAAGTAAAGGGAAAGATTCTTTTGTTTGTCCGGGGTCAAAAAGGCCATCTGGGATGCTGTATTCAGCCTTACACCCAGAAAGCACATGTCCTGAGAGGGTACTAGACTGGACTTTATTTCGTTCACAGAATACCCCAGGCATCTGAGCACTGCTATCACATATTGCAAATGATGAAGAAGTTAGTCCCTTCCTTGAGCCAGAATCAGGCAATCGTCCAAATAAGGATAAATCTGTATTCCTTTTAGCCTGAAGAAAGCTATCACTGGAGCCAGAACTTTCGTGAACACTCTGGGCGCAGTAGATAAGCCAAAGGGCAATGCAGAGAACTGATAATGAGAAGTCCCAGCCCGAAAACGCAGATACTTCCTGCAACTCAGTCTGATAGGAACATGAAGGTAAGCCTCCTTGAGATCCAAAGTTACCATCCAGTGATCTTTGCCCAGCAGAGGTAAAAGCTGTTGTAACATCAACATTTTGAACTTGGGAATGTCCAGATAAGTGTTGAGGATAGATAAATCCAAAATTGGTCTCCACGTGTTCCCCTTCTTTGGTACTAGGAACAGGCGAGAATAAAATCCTAGGCCCACTTCTGGCAGAGGGACCGGCTGTATGGCCCCTATTTGAAGTAGCAGAGAAATTTGTCTGTGAGCCTCTATTCTTTGCTGAGGAGGAACGTCTGGCATGCCTTTGAAAGGAGGCAAGGTATGGAAATAAAACCTGTAACCTTGGTGTATGATATCCAATACCCATCTGTCTTGGGTAATTAAACTCCAATTTTCCTTGAAAAGTGCCAACCTTCCTCCCAAAGGTGCTGCCAGACGAGAAGGTTCTGGCAGCTGAAAAGGTAGGTCATTGGGTCTGTTTACGAAAGGACTGACCCCTGCCCTCCCCCGAAGACTGTGCAGGTGAACTCCCTGTTCTAGGCCTGAAAGAGCCATGAGCTCTGCCCCTACCACATCTAGATCTACCCCTAGACTGGGAATCATAAGAAGGATACGTCCACCCCTTGGTAGGCCAATTCCTACTAAACTTCGGAGGCTGAACCTGCAAAAAATCTTTAACAGTCTGCATAGACTTAGCCTTGTCTTCCATTTTCTTTAAGACTGCCTCCACAGGTGAACCAAACACATCAGACTGTAAAGGAGCATCTAAAATCCTTGTCTTAACATGGTCAGATAAATTCTGATCCCTCAGCCAGGCGTGCCTGTGAAGAACTGACCCAGTGGCAGCCACCCTAGACGAGGCCTGTACAGCATCAAAACCACATTGCAAAGAATGCTTACCCACCTGTTCAGAAACATGTACCAAATCTTGTAACTCTTTACACTCAATACCTTCCGCCAGAGCATCTACCTTAGACTTCAATTGAGAAAGTAGATAGTTTTGGTATTTCAACATGTGAAACTGGCAATTCAAAGCCCTCATAGCTAGGGTAGAATAAGTATAGACTTTCTTCCCCCATCTATCCAAAGCCCTGGCCTCTTTATCTGGAGGAACCGGATTTTTTACAACAGAAGCCTTAACACCCTTAGGCCCCCTGACTAACAGTTTCTGGGTCCGCCCTAGGACTCTTAAAAAGATATTTATGAGCTTCAGGCACCCTGTAATATCTATCCGGCTTAACAGGAGCAGGAGGCAAAGAATCAGGATTAAGAAAAGCCTCTGCAAACACATCTTCCACAACATCCAGAACAGGAGGTATAGCCAAAGGCCTATGCTGGGGTAAAAACAAAAATTCCCTAAGCCGTTTCCTGGAATCAGAGAAGTCCTGACCTTCCCACTTAAAATGTTCCCTCATGGAATGAAGAGTCTCTGAAAAAGAAAAATCCTCAGGAGGAGAAGCAGAAGGAGTAGAATCATCCACATCAGAATCAGAATAAGGAGAATACTCCTGCAAGTCTTCAGCCGAAGACTCTGAAGCATCCGAAGCCTGCTCAAAACTCCCCAACTCAGGTTCCACCCTAGGTCTCTTATCAGGAGGGGGCAAAGAACCTCTAATCAAAGTAATCAAATCTTCTGCCATTTTAAGCATATGCTTCTTGGGCACAGATCCTGAAGAACTAGGAGTGACACCAACTGAAGCTAACCCTGGCCTGCCTCTGGGAGAAGCCTTGGAAACAGAAGGAGAGGGCCTAACCACCCTAGGAAGGGAGGGGAGCACAGTAACCTGAGAAGCCCCTTCAGCCTGACCTGCCTCCTGAGAGGCCACATCCTGCAATAACAAAGTCTCCCCCTGAGACTCCAGAGAAACCTCCGGCGGAACCACCGGTTCCACCGACACCTCTAAAGAACCGGCGTCCGGTACGGACGGCTCTTCTTGCCTGGGCTTAGCTGCTTTGTCCTTGCGCTTCTTCGAAGAAGCGGACGTCGGAGCATCAGACGGCATATTATAATTGCACCGCTTCCCGAAGACTAACCTGGCACAATCTAACCTTCGCTTAATAGTGCACTTATTGAACCTAGCACAAAAGCGACACCCAACAACGTCGTGCTCAGGCCCTAAACAAGGAAAACACAAAGTATGATAATCTCTATGCGGTATCTGTTTCCCACAAGAAATACAGTTATTCACTTTTTCTGACATCCGGTAAACCACTGAGGCAAGAAAAAACTAAAATATTCCCCAACGGGGTACTTAGCCAACTTTGACTCGGTCTGAAACTCCGAATTCGAAAAATTTCAGAACGCCGAACGGCACTTGCAACGCTGCTTCTGCATCGGACCATGTGGCAAAAAAAAAAAGACTGAGGATATGACGTCGGTCATGCGCATTTGTACCCTGACGTCCTGATGTCAGTCTAATGCGCCTTGACCGACGTCAGCCTTATACTTTGTTATTCGGGCCGACCGAGGACAGCGGACTACCCAAGTGTAAGGACTGCAGCAATGTGAGATGAAGAACATCTTACTGTTGGCATTTTGTCATTCCCACTTGCTGGCTCTCCCACCTTCTGTTCCACACTTTGCCTCTGTGGACATCTATATGCTACATGGTCCCACTGGTTGCATTACAAACCACATTTAACCCTAGATCCTGGACATTTACCTGGACTAGTGGCTTCTCCCAATACTGGCAGATTTTGTTGGGGTAGTCTGGGCTGCCCACCATGGGTTCCCTTAGACCTATGAGCAGCACTGGGTGTCCCTTTCCTGTGCAGGGATGCCCTGCTCGTTAGGTATAGGTATCCCTTCTTCCCCAACTCATCTACAGTAAGGCATTATTCATCAGTTAACCAGATTCTCATGTCCTCAAGGCAAAGTGCTAAGGGCTTGTTCCCTCACTAAAAGGTCTGCCAGCCCTTCAAAAGTGGTGATCTGACATCCACTCATCCACAAGAAAATAAGTGCTCAGTTCTACAACATATTCACAGACACTTTCATCTGCCTTGCGTCTATGCTCGCAAAGCTTCTTTCTATAAGCTTCAGGTGTTAACTTAAAATATTCTAGCAAACAATTCTTTACAGCATTATAATTTAAAAAGAAATCATCAGTTTGGACAGAACAGTTACAGCTTTACCATGGAGTAAGGGGGTCAGGAACCGTACCCAGAGCTTTTGGTCAACATACTGTTCATATACCCTCAAACATATGAATGAAACTACCAAAATTGTTCCCCTCTGTAATTTGTGGAAGAAATTTACTGACCTTTGTTGGCTTCTGTGGTTCAGTTACTCCCTTCCCCATTACCTCCATGAGTCTGGCAAAGAGTCAGCATCTCCTTTTCATGTTGCCTCTGCCTCTCCTTCTCAACTTTCAGATGTCTCAGTCACTCTCTGCTGCTTCCATTTCCAAACGGTTGGCCTCCAACTCAAGTCTCTTTAGCTCCAGACAGATTTTTAACTCCCCTGTGGAAAAGCTGAGCTGTCCATTTTGAGAGGTGTACACCCCCCAAGGCCAGTCTGACAGCCCTCCTGGTTGCTATTATCTGATGCAGCTGTAAATAAAGTTGTAATCATGTCTGCTTTAGTCAGGTTTCAATGCACCAGTCCTTTAGCTTAGCACATCTCAGCCAACTGGCTCCCTGTCAGCTTGCCATACTCTTCTGCTGACATGCTTGCCTGCTCTCCCTGACTAAGCTAACAAGAGAAATAAAACAATTGTGATATGAATTCTGAATGTTCACTGCATGGCTGATTTAGAGTATAAAAACACCTTCAGTGATCACTCTACACAATCTACAGGGAATTCAATATCCACACCACTACAAGCCAATTAATATGTGATGTGGCTATCCCACCACTGCTAAACAGTATGTGATGCCCCTGCACTGGTCCAGTAATCAGGGAGCCTCAATTCTCACCACCATCACCAGTGAGGGATGTGCACATTGGGAGGATGACAAGTACAAGTACAAATAATTCTGGGGCTGGTTTCTGCCTCTCTCTCCAGATCCCCAAGACACCCCACTGGCACAGCTACAGGGTTAAGATCTCAGCCGAGTGGTCAAGCCAAAACCTCCAGCATCCTCTCTGTCCAACCAGTGCTTCGTGTCCCTGCCCAAGTAGCTGACACACACACACACACACACACACACACGATTTATACAGAAACACACAGACACTTCTGGGGAGGGCTGACACTGGTTTACTAGCTATGCCCCCTTCTGCACAGACTATAAAAGGTAGCCATCACTGCCACCAACCACTATTTATCGGCTACTATAAAAGGCCATTAGCAAAAGGTGACCAATCTTACTGTGTAATGTTACTATTATCCAAATGGTAAGCGTGTCCAAGACTAAGGGTATTCAAGAGTGGCCTGTACAGTGTTACCAAATATATACAAGTACTCTAAGAGCTTAAATATTTCTAAACAAAACCAACCAATATTAAAAGTTTTAAATATATTTAATAATAAACAGAACAAGACAACACTCAATAGCCCAATAAGGTGACAGAGTTCAGAATCACAGGAAATACTTTAACAACATTGCAGGACAGTCTCACATAAATACAGAAAACATCTAGACTGATCTTACTAAGTTCCTATCCATCTCCAAGACAGATACTACGATCCAAGTCTTACTTGCAGAGCAAGGCAAGTGCTGAAGACGGATGTGTTCCGATCCAGAGACAAATACAAAATGACCAGAATTTCTCTCCAAGATAGTTCTTAAATTAATAATGCACATTACTGCTGGGTTAGCTAGATGACATCACTGTTTGACACTTCCCTCTAGTTCCCAGGCTAAACAGATACCAACAGAATTTAACATCTCTCTATGAAAAATACTTCTCTTAGAAGCTGACACTTCCAGTTTTAGCCAAGCTTTTAAGAGGAAGTCATAAAACAATTAACACTTTTTACATTTTAATCCTAGTAATTATTTCTCTCATAAGACAAAAGAAAATGAACTATAGCTGCAGACATTCTGTCTTCTAGCTGTGGTAAACACAATTGCAAAACACACTACTTATTTTCTCAAGAGTTTGCAAGTTGTATGTTCCAACTTTTACCAAGAAAACACACATTTGCATAGGCAAATAGTTTATACACATTCTGCTCTTTTCCAGCAGGGTGCACTGTGGTTACATTCTTAAAGCTCAGTACAGAACATAGTTTTCTTACATCTGTAGACACATCTATGGATCACATTAATATTTACAATGACAGAGAATTATTTACAAAATTCTAGCTAGCTAGCTATGCTTGCAGACTTCACAGTTTGAGGATCGGGTGAAAGCGGCCGAGTCAGATCAGAGTCAGATCAAAGACCCATCAGCTGAAGAATGAATGAAAACGACATTGTATGTAATGTTTAGAAACAGTAGGACTGCATTACTTCTAATGAACACAAGTTTTAAGAAGAAAAAAAATGTATCAAAGGTGTACTTAACTCTTTTTTTTTTAAAAAAAGAAACGGTTTTACTGAATTATCACTTATGACATAGGCAACCATACTGACATAATTTTACTTGCAAACATTATTCATCACTTATAATATTCTGTACAGGCACTGACATTACATAACTCATTCAGTTCCTGCCTTCCCTTGAACCTCATTCCCACAATTATCATTTTGTTCCCATTTAATTTACTTCTACCATTTTTTTTCCATTTAATTTGCTTCTACCCTTTTCTAAATATAGTTCTTTTCTCGGTTTTTATATTCACTATTTCTAGTACAGTTAGTTTAGACTGATTTTAATTCTGATGGCTGTCAAAAAAAGCAATTACTAAAAAATGGAAGTCAGCAACACCTTACTATGTCTGGGCAATTCCAATTCTGTATCACAGCTCAGAAAATTCATTTCCTTAGTCACACTAATTTGCTCTCTCGGTATTTATGACAACGTAGTCTGCAGGAAATTTGTAGTCTGCCAACTCATTACACTTCCAAAAAATATATTCCTAATTACCTCTTTGTTCCCCATCACACCTCTAACATTTGCAATCTACCAAAGGAAAAAAATCTCTTTGGAGTCTGCTTGGGTATTAAAAATAACTATTTCAACATTTCCAAGCAAAGATCTCAAATCTTCCAGACTTTCTTGCATATTTGGGAGACACCGTGGATATAAAAAGTTTACACACCAGTGTTACAATGCCAGATTTTTGTGATCTAAAAAATTATACCACAGAAAATCATTTCAAAATTTTTGACACATTTAATGTGACCTATAACCTGTACAATTCAATTGAAAAATTTATAAATCTGTTAGGGGAAAAAATATAAAAAAATAAAAAACATACAATACACTGGTTGCAAAAGTGTGCACACCCTTAAACTAATACTTTGAATGCTGTAATTAAATCAAAACTTGCTTCAACAGTCTTCTTGGGTAGGAGTCTTATCAGCATGGCACACCTTGACTTGGCAATATTTGCCCACTTTTCCTTGCAAAACCACTCCAAATCTGTCAGAGTTGAGGGCATCTCTTGTGCACAGCCCTCTTCAGGTCACCCCACAGATTTTCTACTGGATTTAGGTCTGGGCTCTGGCTGGGCCATTCCAAAACTTTAACTTTCTTCTGGTGAAGCCATTCTTTTGTTGATTTAGATGTATGCTTGGGGTCATTGTCATGTTGAAAGGTGAAATTCCATTTCATCTTTCTAGCAGACGCCTGAAGGTTTTTGGGCCAAAAGTGACTGGTATTTGGAACTGTTCATAATTCCCTCTCCTTGACAAAAGCCCCAGTTTCAAAGCACCCCAAAGCAGGATACTGCCACCATCATGCTTCACTGTGGGGTGGTGTTCTTTTGGTGATGTGAAGTGTTGTTTTTGCGTCAAATGTACGTTTTGGAATTGTGGCCATCAAGTTCAACCTTGGTCTCAGACCACAACACATTTTCCCACAAGCTTTTGGGAGACTGTATTGTTTTGCAAATTTTAGCTGGGCCTGGATGTTTTTCTGTGTAAGAAAAGGCTTCAGTCTTGCAAGCCTACCCCATAGTCCAGACATATGGAGAATATGAGAGACAGTACACGTGTAGTACATAACCAGTACTTGCCAGAAATTCCTGCAGCTCCCTCAGTGTTGCTGTAGATCTCTTGGTACCCTCCCTGACCAGTTTTCATCTTGTCTTTTCAATTTTGGAGTGACATCCAGTTCTTTGCAACATCATGGTTGTCCCATATTTTCTCCACTTTTTGATGACTCTGTGTTCCATGGTATATTCAATGCTGTGGAAATTTTTTTGTACCCTTCTCCTGACTGATACCTTTCAACAATGAGGTCCCTTTGATGGTTTGTAAGCTCTCTGCGATCCATGGCTTTTGCTGTAGCAGGCAACTGAGTAAATGTCAGGAAAATCCTACTAGGACAGCTGAACTTTATTTGGGGTTAATCAGAGTCTGTTTAATTGATGGCAGGTGTGCACCCAAGAAGACTGAATGCTGCAATTAAATCAAAAGGTGCTTCAACAAAGTATTAGTTTAAGGGTGTGCATACTTATGCAACCAGCGTATTGTATGTTTATTTTTTATATTTTTTCCCCTAACAGATAGGTTTATTTTTCAATTGAATTGTACAGGTTACAGGTCACATTAAAGGAGGGGAAAGTTTTTAAATGACTTATTGTGTGCTCATTTTTTTATCACAAAAACCTGGCATTTTAACAGGGGTGTGTAAACTTTTTATATCTGCTGTACATATATCCCCCATTGTTTCTTTATGAATTGCTTATCCACTCTCGTCCCAATCCTTTTTAACCTCCTCCGATTGATTTGTATAGCTGTCATGTAATATTTTATATGTCCTATTAATTACTTTACTTGCATACTTAAAAACACAGCAATTAGCATAAAGGCAGCAATGCAAAATCCAGCCACATTTGAATTCCTAATGCGTATTAAATAGATACTGGTGCTTCAGTTTCTCCAGACATCCCAAAAATGTACTGTAGGTGAAATGGCAATCCTTCAAATTGCCTGCAAAGACGTATGTGCAAGTACACATGCATGCAAGAGTCCTGTCACAGACTGCAGTCCTATCCAGAGTTAGTTCCGCTGCTTTGCAAGCAGTAATGCTCAGTACAGGCTTCAGTTACCCCATGATCCTGAGATGGACAACGGTGCTATCAAGCTGTAATGCTTTTTCTCTAACAGAAATGCATAGGCTTACAAATACATCTGCTGGTATATATTTGCATGTTTACTTTACTGAGACTCTATTCAAAATAAAGGAGAATACAGATAAAACAGTCAAGTAATAGCTGGATGTATACTGGCAAAATTCAACACACGTAGCCATTATTTTTTTATGTAACATGTTACAGTTTCATTAAAATCAATTTGGTTTATGGGAACAACAGAAATTTAATTTTTTTAAGTATGGAAAGGCCACAGTGTTTAGACTTTCCCTACTGTGAACATTATAAAGACCCTCTTGAGATATATTGCTGTAATTAATTTAAGACTGGCAATTATTTTACGGCTAGTAATTTGCTTTTCACTTTTCCCACAGGAATGTGGCCATTAGCATCCCAAAGAAAGTGGTAGTACAAGTCACAGTTCTACTGTATATGCTTTAAATTACTTGTCACGGAACAGCAGCACACAGCAAAGCTGAATCTGGTTCTACAAAATAAAAATTAAAGTAGAACCATTTCCACCCACCCACTTCCCTATAATAACTATTCTTGACAACTGTCGGAAGTTGAAATCCTAAACATTTAAAACAAAAACCAATTAATGTAAAGTTATTAACACATATACTCAACTAAATAAAAATAGCCCATCAGACCATATATTTATTGGAAATTTTTGGCTCCCTCACAACTGGCCACCAGCTGCTCTGTCTGCCTCTCTGATCTCCAGGTGTACTGCCACTAAACACTTCTCCCTCCCCTGGACCTTCCCCTGACTAACTTTTGGAGCTGGCGAGGAGATTGTGGCATCCTGGGGCAGTGTCAAACTACTGCTGCTGCTAAGGGAATATTTTTTTTTTGTATCCCTCACCCTTAACATACTCAGTAACACCCAGAGAGTGAGGCATGCAATGAATGATTAATGTTAGCAACAGTCATCCTCCCAAATCTGCAAAGGCTTATGCAAAAAGGGCACTTCATCCACCTTTAGACAGCACTTAGCAATTGCTTCCCCAGTCTCATCGGAGGAAGGAAATGAGAAAATGTGCCCAAGAGTGCATGTCCCCCCCCCTCCCCAGGATACCCGTCCTCCCTCCGTGCACTATCAAGTACCAGAGTGGCTATTTGAACTTTTGGACACCTGGAATGTATGCTGAGTTTTATCCCTCTAGAACAATGGCACAAGCACCAAGTAGTTCAGAACCACAATGCAACAAAATACCCTAGTAATATGCAACGGCTATTCTCTTATGATTTCCTATAATCACCAAGTCAACTAAACAAATCATTTATCCCAACCGCCCCTTAAAAAAATCACTAATGTTAATACAACCTAGTCAGCAATATTAGCCAAGCAATGCTATTGTAATATATTCTTTAAATTGTGGTCTCACACCCACTACATACTACCCGCTATATTAGCAAACTATAAAGTAACACCTATGAACAATTTAACAAACCTCTACCTTAACGGTGTCACACACTGTCCATTACTGTAGCACTAAACATTAGTACTACAACTAGGCAAGGGGCAATCACATCAGCCCAGGACCACAAAAACAGCCACTGCCCATAACCACTGCCTGACAGGCAAACAATCTGTCCAATGGAAAGGTGTACTGTCCCACTACACTTATTCAATATGCAGATGATTTCACTTTAATCTGCACAGCCCCATCTCCAGCCATTCTGCAACAACTCACCCGGGAAACCTTTAACTCTGTAGAAAAATGGATTTCTGATATCCAACTCATCCTAAACCCCAATAAGACTAAATTACTATTTACCCCTAACAAATCAAAAATTGCTCCCCTCTTTCACCATCACCTCTAAAAATGGCACTACCATTTCCCCTTCTGACCATACCAAACTGCTCGGCACTGAAATTAATAATCTTCACTTTAATGTCCACATCTCACAAACCATTAAAAAGGTTCACAAAAAATGGGCACACTATATAGGCTCAAAAAACTTTTTCAGACCAAGCAAGAGTCATCCTAGCCCAGACTCACCTATTGTCCACACTAATGCATGCAGCACCAATTTTCACCCACATCAGAAATATAGATCTAGGCAAACTAGAATCTTGTTACAATAAGATTGCCAAGTTTGCTAAAAACATCACCTTCAGAACACATAACTGTGTTGCCCTAAGGGACCTAAATTGGCTAGAACTACCTCTACTACTTAATTACCACCAGCTAGTTAGGTGTACAATATTCTTAAATACCCTGATAAAACCCCATCACTAACCCAACTACTTACCCACTACACAGCAAATCGCCCTCTCTGATCTAGTGACACATCTCTCCTCTGTATCACTAGAGCAAACAATACTGCAGGAAAAGTGCTACATTCCCACACCATTGCTAGAAACTGGAATTGCCTTCCACCTTCGATGACCACTGCCTCCACCACCTCACACTTCAAAATCTCTCTCAAATCACATCTGATGAGTACCTGACTATGTCCTTGTATTACTTATCAAATAACATCCGATGAATACCTGGCTGTGTCCTTGTATTACTTATCAAATCACATCCGATGAATACCTGGCGGTGTCCTTGTATTACTTATCAAATCACATCTGATGAATACCTGGCTGTGTCCTTGTATTACTTATCAAATCACATCTGAGGAGTACCTAGCTATGTCCTTGTATTAGTTATCAAATAACATCTGATGAATACTTGGCTGTGTCCTTGTATTAGTTATTACTTATCAAATCACATCTGATGAGTACCTGGCTGTGTCCTTGTATTACTTAAACTTAAGCTTTCCTACTTTTTCCTCCACATATCCATTCACCAATACCAAGTTAGTCACTGTAATACTCTATGGGACTAAAACCTTAACAGCAACCGCCATTAGCCGAGCCTGTAAGTAGTTCCTAATCCCTTACTGTTTTGTTAACTTCTCTGACTGCTAAGAAGTGTCTTGTCTGGTCTGCTTGCATTTGTAATGTGAATATCTGATTTTGTTGTATAAATTACATGTTTGTTGTACTACCCTGTCTAAAAATATTTGTCTCTTGTTTAACTTGTACCACTCTGCATAAAAATATTTTTCTTTTGCTTAACAATGTGGAACTTCTCCCCGGGCCTCCGCTGTAAATGGACGTAGTCCAGTTATAATTTCCCAGTTAACAAATGCAAAATAAATAAAATAAAATGTTGGTAATTTTGTGCTCATGACTTTGCCTAAAAAAGGCAGTATAGGCTTTGCCAGAAACCTAAGCCCAGGGGAGACGGATGAAGGCCATCTGCAAACCATTGTGGTCTGTCAATCATGTCCTCCCAGGGTGTCAGGTACTGGAGCCCCTTGGAATGACACCAGAAACTAAGCCAATTGTTAAAGTCAATCATTCTCTGTTTGTATTGAGGTATCATTCTGGGTGATGGTAGGATGCTGCTTAAGGCTAGGGAAATACCTGCCTGGGGCACATTCAGCTCAGTCATGTCACTCTTCATATAGTTCAGAGAAGCAAGTCTCAAGTCATTCACACCAGCGTGGACTATGAGAGTCATAACAGTACCTGTTGAGACTTGAGGGAGTGCGTGCTATGGCAGATTCTAGCACCGGACAAGCAACTTACTGTGACTTTCTCCTTGTCTAGCCTGGTGAGGGGCACATCTGTGTGTCGCACGATAGACTCTCCTAGGACTTGTATGTTGGGTTTGTGGTTAGGCCTTACAGGTTGTGAGAGACAGAAGTGTGTACTGTGTGTGATGCTTGGTGCTGTGGGTTGTGAAGTGCATTTTTACTTCAGAAGTCTCTTTTGTTTAGGTATGTTTTTGTTGAGAACCCCTGCATATGTAGGAGTGTGTTGTACAGATGTGGATGGTGGTAGAGGTGTGGGGTTCATAGTGTTTATGCAGACAACCTTCTCAGTGCCAGATGTACTGGCTTGTGACTGAGACAGCAGGGATTCTAGGTTCTTAATGTAATTGCATCTCTCACATATTGTGTTCCCAGGTAGTAGTAGTAGTAGAGGGTTGTCTGTGTACATATGGCCGTTGCTACACTGTTTCAGGATGCCCACATCAACCAGACTAGCTATCTTTCTCGATTAGCTAAACCAAAGCCTGTGGAGTGTATTAATTGCATACAATATCCATATGTTTAAATATGCAGCTTATTCACTTGGTAGTCTCTGCCTTTCTCATCATTGTGCATCAGACATTGCCAATTCATATTTTCTGTTAACCAAGTAACTATCTCACAAAGGCTGCTCACGTAGACTAACAACTTACAAATTATAACTTCTTTCTTTTCTTCTCTGCATTTAACTAATCACCATACTCTTCTCCTGCTTTGAGATTTAGTGTCATTAAAATGTCAAAGCAGTCTCTCAGATTGTTATCTTCTCTGCTAAATGAACACCAACTCCAGTGTAACATGCAAAGCTTCGATTTTTATAGTGTAGCATGACCCATCTTCTACAGTTTCAGTCTCTCCCTCACACACAGTGCTTCTCTTTGGGGTGTAATCAGAGCTGCATTTTCTCACACTAGCAGTTTTCAAATTTCTTATTTAGCCAATTGGAAATAAGTGTTCTGCTTCCCTTTCTTTGCACAAGTGGACGTCGGTAACTTAACTCTTGATGAAGGGTTCATGTTGGTCTAATAAAAGTTATTACATCACATCTGTGTTCCAGTATCAGGGTATTTTCTTTGGAAGTCATCGAAGGCACAAAAAACTGAGTAAAACAAGAACACAAGTCCCCGAACACAGTAGAATCCACTCACGTCTTTTATTACACAAAACCGGACAAAACTTTAAGCACTTTTCGTCTGCCCTCAAAGCAGACTTCTTCAGAAGAAGTCGCGAGTGGATTCTACTGTGTTCGAGGACTTGTGTTCTTGTTTTAATCAGGGCATTTTCTGTTAGTGGACCAACAGGGTATTACTCTACCCAACAAAATTTGGAAGAAGAAAAAAAAAATTGAAGTGGAGACTGCTCTATTCAAAAGTTACCAAGAAATACCAGCGCTGGAGGTAGTCAGCAAACCACTGTGAAGTAAAGGTCGTCATTGCACAAACTGACAGCTCTAACCAGACCATCAAGGTTCACCGATTCAAAAGGCCTTTTGAAAAGAATGAGGAGGCATGTTCCTGAAAGCTGACTAACTTCTAAGGTAAGGCAACACACTCCCTGTGAGGTATTTAAGTATAGCATTTTCACATTCCACTTTCTTGTAACTATGTGTTAGCTTCAGGAATATGGCTGTAACTTGTGTGCCTTTAACTGCACGACACCAGTTTTCTCAAACATTCTGCAAAAACAAATGGCCAGCATTTGGCAGATTATCTTTGGGATGGGTAGGTGAAGCAGTCATGCCATGGGATGGGAATGACAGTTTCCACAGCTCACAGATAACAGCTGAATAAAGACAGGAGTTGATATGTTGTATTGGAATGGCAATAATCCTATTGCCAGCCTTTGGAAACTCAAGGTATAAGCTATCAGATCCTGCTCAATTGTAGTTAGGAATTCTGTGCCGCCATCAGTTTACTTTGGACAAAGACAACTGTCTATAGAACTGGTGAAGAAATCAGAGACACTGCTGTGACTGCATGTGTGCCTAAAAATGGACAATTAAAAGTCATGCAAAGCAATGAGCAAAGATTTTAGCCAACTGTTGGAGCTACACATTTGAAGTGAATGCTACACACGTGGTGAGCCACATTTTGCCTTTTTATCACTCTTCAAAACCCCAATGAATTGCCAAAATTAAACAAATTGACATTGCTTCTGCAACTTTACTGTACTGGCAAGTATTTTACACTTTATTTTAAATAAGGCAATAGTGGTCATGGGCAGACAAGAGTTCTATGTAGTAGAAATGCAGTTTAGCCAACATGCTTTTAAAAGAGGGTAATACACATCCTGCAATGGCAGTAGAATGTTCAGGAAGTACTCCGACGCTACACTGCAATCAGCCTGAGAGGGGATACAAAACCGGTTACAAGGCCAGTGTTGTAATTCACTGTCCTGGCTTTAGACTTCTGCCTTTGTTGGAGATGATGTAACGGTCATTAAATAAAAAACTGTCAACACCATGCATTTAAATATACGAACAGGCGTTGGAACAGAACCATTAAAGTCTTTACCAAAAGAAGGAGCTACGGCTTCTCAGTTCTGAGACAAGTCGAGTGAAGTCAGGCTTATACAAGATTGGAGAAGAGGAAAATAGTCATATCTTCCTAGTAAAGGTAAAGAACGAACTATATTTTTACTATGTAGAATATTAATAAGACACAAAAACTTTGTTCATGGATGAATGGGATTTCAGAGGTGGCTGGTATTTCCCACTGGTATTTCCCACAGGCATGGTTAGCTTCAGGCAGAATTCCTGAAAAGGCCACAGACTTCAGATATGCCAAGTTTTATTCAGACAAGTAGTTTTTCATGAATGCAGTACTTGGCATTTACAGACAAGACAGTCTGCTTCTTGTTCAAAAAGGTTTGATAAAAGCATGTTACTTGATCTTCATTTTGACCAATAACACTCCCATCTCTTAGTCTTATCTGCCTACTGACAGAGTTTGTTCAGTTTCTGAACTTACTGCAAAATGACTGACTCTTACTATCTTTGGGTTACATAATTGATGTTGTTGTGTCTTTCGGCTGATCCCGGTTAGGGATCGCCAGAGCGGAACTCCAGTCCGCTAATGTTTGGTAGTGGATTTTTATGTGCCAAGTTACCAGCCCTGATGCACAACCTTCAACGAAGGCACGCCCATTCACGCATGCCTCCACACAGAAGACGCTCTAGCTGAGAATTGAATGGGACAACGTCTTGCTGTGAGGTGACAACGCTACCGCAGCACCACCACCGTGGGTTACATAGTTGATGCCATGCTTTAAAGAAGGCATACTTCTTTCTCAGACTACACAAAATTGGATTTGTTGTTTTGATGCCTTACATGTTAGAGACGGACATGTAAATAGGCCTGAAGTTTCTTCTAGGATAACTGGACAAAAAAAGTGCAGTCATTGGGGGGAGGGGGGTGGTAACCAGTAAGGCAGTGAATGTGGAGCAAAATAACTCCAAACATTTTTCTGCACTGCCTGTGGCAGGTACTACATGACTAACCATACGGGCATGGATTACTGTCAGCACTGATGACAGTTTTGGCTACACACTATTGCTGGCATATGGGTGGACCTAAACATACTTTTTAGTATGTCCAATTAATTTTGCCAATAGTAACAGTTGGGGGGGGGCAGAAGCACCACTCACATGCCATTAATGGCATCAGTTAACTACATTTCAATAAATAAATATTACAGCAATGCATTCATGCCAATAACAGTATATGGGAAAGTGGGGGCTACTGCACCATCACCACCCCAACCAGTTTTCGGTATTTTTATTTTAAACAAGCTTAGGGGTCGAGAAGTAAGAGCAACACTATTACACTGTCATGAGAGGGTTGACTTTACAGTAAATAGTAAAAAAATAAGGGTAGAACTCCAGAAGACTAAATGCTTCATCAGAGAATTGTGTTACATTTAAACTTTTTATTGTTTATTACTTTTATAACCTTTTCAACTGGTATGCTTAAATTCAGTCCAAGTACATGTGTACATGGGTCATTGAGGATTGCACTGAGCTGGGGATTATCCTCCTTCACACTATTGCCAAAATAACCATGTCAGATACAAAACGTTACAGTTATCATGGAGTGCAACTGCTATACAAGACTGATGTGGGATTGTGGGGTGTTGCAAGGAGAGGTCTGGCAAGAAAAGAGAACGTACAGCAGTGGTCTCAAACTACAAACATGTGGTCCAGATGAGACCTGTTGATGCTTTTAATTCTAAATCAAACCCACTTTTTTCTTTTTAGACACAAATTCAAAAGATGGCTTTGGCAAAACCCACACACAAGGCAAGGTTGGAGCTGTAGTTCACCAACAGTTTATTGCACCACAAAATAAAAGAAACATAAGCGCTTTTGTTATACAAAATACATAACTTCATCAGATAAAAGCCAACATTCAAATAGGCACATATATATGACCTGCATTATCACATGACAAACATCAATGAGTGAATTAAAGCAACAATGTATAAAAATGTATAAAACAGTTAACACAACCATTAGTAGATTCCCCAGAAAACAAATGTGCATTTGTGAGTATATATATTTATAAAAATAATGTATACATATGAATGTAAAAAAGCACATTTTAAAACCAACTAAAAATGTAAATGTGTGTACAAGTCTATTAACACATATTTATGTATATAAATCTATGTTCTCAGTTCTGCCTTCATTTTTAACACACATCCTATAGATGCAATTTAATTTAAACCTGGGAACCCCACTTGCATCCAGGTGCAAAATCCAATACAGGTCACGGTTCTCCAAGAACAATTGCCAGGGACCACCTCTTGTATTCTTTTGCACTTGTTCAATTATAATGAACTTAAAGTGTTCAGGGAATTCCAGAATTGTGTCTATATACGGCATTGGTAGTTTCCCCCCGTATATCATAATTGTGCTCAAATACAATGCTTCAACATCCACTCCGTCTTGCCAATATAAAAAGCAGGACAGGCCTGGCACAATGCACCATATACAACTCCAGAACTATTACAGTTGTAATGCCCCTTCACTCTAAAATTAAACCCATTGATAGCAAAAAGCTCACCCACATTGATGTATTTACAATGATGGCATCTCCCACATGGATACATGTGTACCTATGTTTTAAATCATCATGTTGTTTACCAATGTTTTCTACCAAGTTTTTGATGTTCAAACCTCTTTTCCATACTATAACTGGTTTGTTACTAATTCTAGATCTAATCTTCCCATCTCCCAACAAAACCTTCCAATTTTTTGCTAGAATCTCCTGGATCTATTTAAAGTCCACAGAGAATCTTGTTATAAAGGACAATTTGAAATTGGCATCAGTAGTAGTAACTGTACTCCCCCCATTTACTAGAATAGTTGAATTACATGTATTTAGATTATAGTCATGACCATTTTCATCAAGAATGGGGGAATAGAACCCAGATCTTCTCTTGTCCATTACTTCTCTTTT
Source organism: Protopterus annectens (assembly GCF_019279795.1). Taxonomy (NCBI): domain Eukaryota; kingdom Metazoa; phylum Chordata; order Ceratodontiformes; family Protopteridae; genus Protopterus; species Protopterus annectens. The sequence goes on from NC_056736.1 coordinate 529,446,217, forward strand.
AATGTCTTGCACAAAGCCCATGGGGTAGTCCCGCTTAATAAACACTCTAAAAGGGCACACACAGATGAAAATAAATTAAAATCCGACACCATCCTTGCAGCCCTGGCAAATTGTCCCTTAACAACCGCTTTCTTTTGGGACAACGGGTGACAATAGGTGACTACTATCAAAATGAAGGAAGGCATTAGAATAGGTAGGCTTCCTATATATGATAGAAACAAATCTCCCTTTTATCACATCCTTCTCAAGTTTGACATCAAGACAGCTAATACTTTCCTCACCAATGTTATGAGAGAAATGTAGAAAGTCGGTTGTATTATTAATATAGTCTAAAAAATGCCAATACTTTCTCTGTTCCCATTCCAAATAAAAAAACAGGTCATCCAGGTATCTCAAGTGTAGGATACAATTTTGGAACCCTGAGTGTTCAAAGAGAAATCTCCGCTCCCACTCACATATAACCATGTTCGCATAAAGAGGCCCACAAGCCACTCCCATTGCAACCCAGGTCTGCTGACAAAAAAAACCTGCTCATCAAAATGAACATAATTATTCCTTAAGACCAACTTCCATCATTTCAACATGTGTTAATGGAATTTTGGTCAATCCTTTTTCTAAATAAAAATTCACCAAAACCAGTCTAAGCCAACCTCATGAGGTATTACAGTAAATAAATCTTTTACATCCACAGTAAAAAAAGAAAAACTGTTTGTTAAACTGTACCTCATTACATTTAGCAAGAAAGTCCCAAGAGTTGACACAGAGATGTTTCTCAGTTCTTAATAACAATTAAAGTTTGGTATCTAGGAATTTAGCAATAGAGGAGGTAATAGAATTATGGGCGTCTACAATGGGGCAGAATGGTGGCTCTATAATTTGTTTGTGCAGTTTAGGGAGCCCAAATATAGTTGGAATAACTGGGGCATTCATTTTTAAATATTTAAATTCAACAAGTGGGATGAGACCTTCCATAACCATGTCACTTAATTGCGTGTTAATCCTAGGATAGGCAATGTTAACCTCATCCCTAGACACTTGGCAGTAAGTGGTACTGAAAAGAATGTTATACATACATTGGATATAGTTCTCCATGTCCATTACTACAGCCCCCCCCCCCCACCTTTGTCAGGTTGAACAATTCTCACCATAGTCAAAATGTCAGGTTCAGCTGGTTTTAAATTCTTATGGTATACGACTGGACATTCAAATAAATGCCTGAAATCCAGTTCACGCATTTGCTCAAAGGAGTGGAGGGTGGAATGCATGGGCGGGTTACACACACTGGAAGGTCTCAATTTATTTTGAATAGCCCTATTACTATTGTTAAATACAATGTTAAGGTTCATTTTCCTGGTAAACAACTTGAGATCTAAAATAAATTGTGGAAGATTAGATCGAACAGCAGGAACAAAAGGAAGTCCCCTTGCAAATAAATTTGCGATCTCAACAGAATAGTCCAGACAGCTATAACTAAAGACCTTAAAGTCACCTGTATTGTTAAGGAGTATACGAGGTCCACCATCATCACCCACTGTTGTTCTCAAGCTCATCAGTTCCGCTGTTGGTTCCAATTCCAACTCCTCCATTGGTTCGATGAATTCCTCTGCTGGTATCCATGCTGGTTCCGAAATGACCGAGGTTCCCGGCCATTCTGTTGATTCTGGTTGTTGTGCTCCCTGTCCCTGATCCGCACCAAGCGTCTCAGGCCTCCTTGGTCTAAAGGGACGTCGCTTCCAGTATTGGCATCCTCATGAATATTCGAGGATTCACCATCCTCATTGGTTGTATACATTCTCCGATGTTGACCCCATTTTTGCGAGTTTGTTGGCTGAGGGTATGCCCTATTTGCATAGTCATCAGCGTCTCGTTGTAATTTATTGATTTTACGCAGTTTAAGGACAACAATTCTTGATGCAACGGAGAGTACAAAACAACAGGGGTATTATTGTGGAGCAAGGACATGTTAATCAGACTCCATGTACCAGGTTGTTAGAACCATTGGAGAGCATGGATTTGAGTAATTGGCTGCAACGTGGCATTAAAGTTTCTCAAAATACAGCCAGTAATAACATTAGAACATTTAAAGACAGTCTGGACTTATTTCTCTACCAGCTTCTCAAAATTCGTAAGTTACAGACTGAAAATGCATATCTGTGTGAGTGTATTAAATGCAAACAAGTGCCTAAAGGGCTTAAGCAGTGGAAATTTCCAACTGGACTTGTAAAAAACTCTGTTGCATCAAGAATTGTTGTCACTGTTTTACCGGTACGGATGCGAGTATCTGGAAGTCCTGGTTAAATTCAATGCCCATACAACTGATGAATTAACCAAAGAAACCAAATATCTTGATGTGGCTATCACTTATTGATATTAAAGTTGGTTTTGTGCAAACAACAAATCACGTGTTTAACATCGATATTCAGAACATTAAACTACGCAAAATCAATAAATTTACGAGACGCTGATGACTATGCAAATAGGAGGGCGTACCCTCAGCCACCAAACTCACAAGAATGGGGTCAACGTCGGAGAACGTATACAACCAATGAGGATGGTGAATCCTCAAATATTCATGATGCCAATACTGGAAGTGACGCCCCCTTTAGACCAAGGAGGCCTGAGACGCGCTGAGCAGATCAGGGACAGGGAGCACAACAACCAGAATCAACAGAATGGCCGAGAACCTCAGTCATTTCGGAACCAATGTGGATACCAGCAGAGGAATTCGAACCAACGAAGGGGTTGGAATTGGAACCAACAGCAGAACTGATGAGCTTGAGAGCAACAGTGGGTGATGCTGGACCTCATATACTCATTAACAATACAGGTGACTAAGGTCTTTAATTATAGCTCTTTGGACTATTCTGTTGAGGTCACAAATTCGCAAGGGGACTTCCTTTTGTTACTGCTGTTCGTTCTAATCTTCCACAGCTGATTTTAGACCTCAAGTTGTTTACCAGGAAAATGAACCTTAACATTGTATTCAACAATAGTAATAGGGCTATTCAAAACGAATTGAGACCTTCCAGTGTGTGTAACCCACCCATGCATTCCACCCTCCACACCTTTGAGCAAATGTGTGAACTGGATTTCAGGCATTTATTTAAATCTCCAGTCGTATACCATATGAATTTAAAACCAGCTGAACTTGACATTTTGACTATGGTGCAACAACAAAAGGCGAGAACTGTTCAACCTGACAAAGGTGGAGGGGTTGTAATAATGGACATGGAGAACTATATCCAATGTATGTATAACATTCTTTTCAGTACCACTTACTGCCAAGTGTCTAGGAATGAAGTTAATATTGCCTATCATAGGATTAACACACAATTTAAGTGACATGGTTACGGAAGGTCACATCTCCCTTGTTGAATTTAAATATTTAAAAATGAATGCCCCAGAACTGCACAAACAAATTCCACCCAACTGTAGACGCCCGTAATTCTACTACCTCCCCTACTGCTAAATTCCTAGATAGCAAACTTTAATAGTTATGAAGAACTGAGAAACATCTCTGTGTCGACTCTTGGGACTTTCTTGCTAAATGTAATGAGGTACAGTTCAGTTTTTCTTTTTTACTGTGGATGTAAAAGATTTATTTACTGTAATACCTCAAGATGTCGGCTTAGACTGGTTTGGTGAATTTTTATTTAGAAAAGGGATTGACCAAAATTCCATTAACACACACGTTGAAATGATGGAAATGGTCTTAAGGAATAATTCTATTTATTTTGAGGAGCAGTTTTTTTTGTCAGCAGACCAGGGTTGTAATGGGAGCGGCTTGTGGACCTCTTTATGCGAACACGGTTATATGCGAGTGGGAGCAGAGATTTCTCTGAACACTCAGGGTTCCAAAATTGTATCCTATACTTGAGATACCTGGACGACCTGCTTTTTATTTGGAATGGGAACAGAGAAAGTATTGGCATTTTTTTAGACTATATTAATAATACAACCGACTTTCTATATTTCTCTCATAACATTGGTGAGGAGAGTATTCGCTATCTTGATGTCAAACTTGAGAAGGATGTGATAAAAGGGAGATTTGTTTCTACCATATATAGGAAGCCTACCTATTCTAATGCCTTCTTTCATTTTGACAGTGGTCACCCATTGTCCCAAAAGAAAGCGGTTGTTAAGGGACAATCTGTCGTCAGGGCTGCAAGGATGGTATCGGATTTTGATTTATTTTCTTCTGAGTGTGCCCTTTTAGAGAGTATGTTTATTAAGCGGGACTACCCCATGGGCTTTGTGCAAGACATTAAAAGAGAAGTAATGGACAACAGAAGATCTGGGTTCTACTCCCCCATTCTTGATGAAAATGGTTGTGACTATAATCTAAGTATATGTAATTCAACTACCAGTAAATAGGGGGAGTACAGGTACTATTACTGATACCAATTTCAAATTGTCCTTTATAACCAGATTCTCTGTGGACCTTAAATTGATCCAGGAGATTTTAGCAAAAAATTGGAAGGTTTTGTTGGGAGATGAGATCTAGAGTTAGTAACAAACCAGTTATTGTATAGAAAAGAGGTTTGAACATCAAAAACTTGGTAGAAAAAGTTGGTAAACAATATGATTTAAAACATAGGTACATGTATCCATGTGGGATATGCCATCACTGTAAATACATCAATGTGGGTGAGATTTTTGCTATCAATGGGTTTAATTTTAGAGTGAAGGGGCATTACAATTGTAATAGTTCTGGAGTTGTATATGGGGCATTGTGCCAGGCCTGTCCTGCTTTTTATATTGGCAAGACGGAGAAGATGTTGATGCAACGTATTTATGAGCACAATTACCATATACGGGGGGAAAAAAAACTACCAATGCCCTCTATAGACATATTGTGGAATTTTCTGAACACCACTTTAAGTTCATTATAATTGAACAAGTGCAGAATAATACAAGAGGTGGTCCCTGGCAATTGTTCTTGGAGAATCGTGAGCTGTATTGGATTTTGTGCCTGGATGCAGTCGGGTTCCCAGGTTTAAATGAAATTGCATCTATAGGATGTGCGTTAGAAATGAAGGCAGAACTGAGAGAGCATAGACTTATATACATAAATATGTGTTAATGGACTTGTACACACATTTACAATTTTAGTTGGTTTTAAAATGTACTTTTTTTACATTCATATTTATGCATTATTTTTATAGATATTTTTTTTCTGGGGCATCTCCTAATGGTTATATGTGTTTAACTGTTTTTATACATTTTTATATATTGTTGCTTTAATTCATTAATTGGTGTTTGTCATGTGATAATGCAAGTCATATATATGTGCCTATTTGAATGTTGGTTTTTATCTGATTAAGTTAAGTATTTCATACAACGAAAGCGCTTAGGTTTCTTTTATTTTGTGGTGCAACAAACTGTTGGCGAACTACAGCTCCAACCTTGCCTTGTGTGTGGTTAAAACGTTTGTGCTTTCTGTGGAATTTAGCAAAACCCACCTTGACCTTGGAAATGACATCCAACTTGTAATGCTTGGTACAAGTGTGAACATAATACCAAGTAGATGCTTCCAAGATGGATCTAGTATCCAGACCCTATTTTTCTTTTGTAAAAGCACCAGAAGAGGCCACTGCCTTGGTAGCATGGGCATGAGCAGAAGAGAAAAGCTGCTTGCCTTGAAAACAAAACAAAGGTGAGAACCCCAATCAGGTACTTATCTGCAGAAGGCTCGGCATATGAACCAACTCACTGAACAGCATACAAAAACTCTTGAGGTAGCGTTCAGACTGGCAGCAAAGAGATTCTGAGGATTAGGTGGCCATACGTCACATATGTACTTTACACTTTGCAAGTAGGACATGCGTCTTATGTGCAATGCCTGGGAAAGACATCTTTAGATTGCTCAAAGATATACTGAAATCAAATGAAAGGAAAAAAAAAATAGTTTAAGCTTAGCTTCAGGACAACAGTTTATAGAGTGCACATAATGTGTACATGCACAACCCTGCTGTACAATAGAATGAATGCAGTGCTGTGATGTTTCATTTGTTGACACTCATAACTGCAATTAAGCACAGAACCATAACATGTTAATGGTAGTACTGCAACAGAAGTGCAGATAAGAGGCCCCAGAATGAGGGAGAGAGAGAGAGAGAGGGGCAGGCAACCTTGAAAGTGCTGCTGTTTTGGCTAGCAACTTCCCAAGGTTTTAGTTATTCAGCCCCAAAATGGGTAAGACAATCAAAAACTTTTAGTTATGTACTTACCATAACTTCGGATGTATGGGCTTCATCTCGCCTACATTCATAACTGATGGGTTCGGAGCCGATCCCTCGGCTCCGACTCGGCCACTATATAGTAGAACAAAGTCTCTAATTGGCTGGGCTACCCCTTATCCCAGAATGCACCACGCCTGCTTCCCCAGATCTTGTTTGTTCGCTTTTATATACCTACATCCAGGCACAGAAACATACCAACAACTGTAACAAACTAAAGTCCTTCAAGAGAAAAACTCAGTAAGTAGCAACATTTACTCTAAATCCAATGGGAAGGGGGAAGGAGGGCAGGTACGTATGAATGTAGGCGAGATGGATCCCATACATCCAAAGTTATGGTAAGTACATAACTAAAAGATGTAATGGGATCCTATCTCGCCTACATTCATAACTGATGGGACAGCATCCCTAGCACCTAAATCCCGGGTGGTTCATTGGAAAACACTCCTGAGAACTGTGGAACCAAAGGAATCTCTACCTCGAGAAGCCACATCTATCTTGTAATGAGAAATAAAGGTGTGCAGAGAAGTCCAGGTAGCAGCCGCACGGATATCATCTATTGATAATTTGGAGTGAAATGCTACAGAAGTAGCCATTGCCCTGGTAGAATGAGCCTTGACTGGGAATGGTAGCTCTTTGCCGGACTGTGAATAGATGAAGGAGATGCAATCTTTAATCCATTTGGCTATGGTGGTTTTAGCCACCGGTTGACCCAACCTATTTTCCGCAAAGGACACAAACAGCTGATTTGACTTTAGTGTCCGATTGGTCCCACTTAAATAAAAACGCAGTTGTCCGTGAACATCCAACTGATGGAAAATATATTCTGCGCTATTGGAGAATTTGGGAAAAAACACAGGGAGCTCCAAGGATTGTTGAATGCATAAGGGGGATGCTACCTTGGGCAAGAAAGAGGGATTTAACTTGAGAGATACTGTCTTTGTGAAAAGTCAAATAAGGAGGATTAGAACAGAGAGCCTGAAGCTCTGAGACCCGCTTGGCAGAGGTTATTGCCACCAAAAAAGCGGTTTTCCAAGATAGAAATTTTAAATCACAAGTAGCTGCTGGTTCAAAGGGACGGGCAGTTAAAGAAGCTAGAACCATATTCAGATCCCAAGGGGGCAAAGGATGAGCTATTGGGGGCCAAAGGAGCCACGCTCCTTTAAGGAAAGATTTGCAAAGCCTGTTTGCCATTAAGGAAGGCTCAAAAGAGACATGAAAATTAGAGATAGCCGCCAGTTGGACTTTAATTGTGGAAACTGAAGAGCCCAAATAAAACAAAGAAGCCAGGAATTCTAAAACCTGAGGTACTGGGGCGGTAAGGGGATCTATACCTCACTGCTGGGCCCAAAGAGTAAACCTCTTCCACTTGCTGGAATACAGTTTAATAGTGGAAGGTTTGTGAGAAGAGGACAAAATGTGGATGACGTCTGGAGAAAAAGAGTTATCTCTGACTAAGGTTGGAAGTTGAGTAACCAAGCGGCCAACCTCAAGGATCTGAGGGATGGGTGAGACTGTCCCAACTGATGAGTCAACAGGTCAGGCACTAGGTCCAGAAACCATGGGCCCTCCACCGCATACCTCAGAAGGAAGGGGAACCAAACCTGATGAGGCCAGTGTGGAGTGATCAAAATCATGTCGCTCCCTAGATAAATCGCCTTCTGTATCACCTTCGGGAGAAGGGGAACCGGAGGGAAGACGTAAAGTAGACCGGGGGGCCAACTGTGAGCTAGAGCGTCCCTGGGAATCTGCCCATGAGAGGGAGTCAGAGTGAAGAAGTCCCTGCATTTCGCATTGTGAGGACTGGCGAACAAGTCGCAACAAGGGAGGCCCCACTTGGCGAAGATGTTTGCAGCCACCCTGTCGTTGAGGGACCACTCGTGGGGTAACAGGAGAGTTCTGCTCAGCCTGTCTGCAATCACATTGGATTTCCCCGGAATGTGCATTGCCACTAGGAAACGCTGGGTAAAAATCGCCCAATGCCACACTCTCATGGCCTCTCGGCAAAGAGGGTAGGACCTGGTTCCGCCTTGCTTGTTTATGTACCAGACTACCGACATGTTGTCGGATAGGATCGCAATAGTACCCCGTGGAAGAGCATGATGAAGTGCTTGTAACACCAGTAGCACCGCTCTCATTTCCAGGATATTGATATGTAAGTGCGTTTTGTGAGCCTGCCACGTGCCTTGGACAGACCTGTCCAGATAATGACCCCCCCCACCCTGTCTGGGAGGCGTCCATGGTCACCGTGGCGACAGGAGGCTGAAGGGCAAAGGGTCGCCCCTGGTCCAGGTTGGACCAAAGCAGCCACCAACGTAGGTCCCGACGGCAAATTTCGGTAATCTGGACCAAATGGTTCACGGGAAGTTCCTGAAATGACCATTGAACCGACAGTAGCCATTGCAGCACCCGCATGTGCAGCCCAGCTAAGGGGACTAGTAGAATAGTCGAGGCCATCGTGCCCAATAACTGCAGAATCAATAACTGCAGAATCAGTCTGGCCTGAACTCGTGATCTGGGTAACAGGGTTTGAACCTGAGACTGCAGGACCTGAATCCTTTCTACAGGCAAGAATGCCCGCATTCTTCTTGTGTCTAACTCTGCGCCTATAAATGTAATACGCTGAGACGGCTGCAGCACAGATTTTCCCCAATTGAACGTGATTCCTAGTGAATGACCCAAACTGACTGTGGTCATAAGCGCCCGAACTAATAGATGCTTGGAGGTGGCAGTAAGGAGCCAGTCGTCTAGACAGGGAAACACTTGGAATCCTAGACTTCTCAAGTGAGCTGTCACCACTGCCAGACATTTGGTGAACACCCTGGGGGCTGTGGTGAGACCAAAGGGCAGTGCTCGGAACTGGAAATGACTGGTTCCCAGGCAGAAGCGTAAATGACTCCTGGACTCTTGACTTATCAGAATGTGATAGCAAGCGTCCTTGAGATCTATGGAGCACATCCAGACATCCTTCTCCAATAACGGGAGAATGGACTGAAGGGTGACCATTCGGAATTTGGATTTTTTTACAAAGCGATTCAATGAGCTGAGGTCCAAAATGGGCCTAGAGTCCCCTGTCTTTTTTGGCACCAAAAATAGTCTTGAGTAAGTTCCTGATCTGATCTGGTGGGCGGGGACAGGCTGGATGACTCCTTTTCTTAGCAGCTTTGAAACCTCTACCGCTGCTTGATCCCACTGACTGGGTGGCACATCCGGGATTTTCCTGATAGGAAGAGGGGGGATCTTGGTGAAAGGGATGAGATAGCCTCCGGTTATGGTTCGGAGCACCCACTGATCCTTGGTGATAGATTCCCAAGCCTGTGGGTGTTTCGCAAAAAAACCCCCGACTGGCTCCGGAGATGCGCAGTCGGGCCACGTCTCAGGGACGGGGAGCGTAGGATGGACTACGAAAGGAATCGCAGTCTCCAGAGTTATGGGGGCTCTGCCGCCTCTGGGGCGGCGTCTTCCTGAATCCCCCCCCCCCTGCCTCTAGAGGGGGGGATCACTCGGTGGAGTAGGGAAAGACCTTTGAGATTTCCTGAACCACATTTTCCCTCCTCTCTGGGCCTTGGGGTAAGGTCTAGAAGGAGTGGAAAAATGGGCCCCCACAGCAGTCAAGGTCTTGCCCTCCTGCTCGCACCGAGTCAGTGTGTCCTTCACCTTGGGTCCAAACAGGGAGGACCCATCAAAAGGGGCGTCGGTGAAGGAAAGACTTAAAAGCCTCCGCAAAGGGACACAAGCGTAACCAGGCATGTCTTCTAAGAGCCACGCCTGTTCCCGCTGCTCTACTCGCCCCTTCGGCCACATATGAGATGAGCCTCATGGACGAGTTGACTATCGAAGATAGGGTAGTCATCTGGGCGCCAACAGTTTGGGCCAACGCCTCAGGAAGGTTACCCGTAAGAGACTCTAACTCTTTGAGGAGGTCCCTTTGGAGCCTGGTGAAATGACAAAGGTAATTCAGCGACCACAGGGTAAAGGCCGCTGAAGAAAGGGTACGCTTCCTGTACCTATCCATGCTCCTGGAATCCTTATTAGGAGGGTGAATAGACGTTGAAGCCTCTGCCACGTCCTGCTGAGTGGCAGATGCCACCACCATTGCATCTACTGCAACTCCTTTGGTCAAAAATTCCTTTTGAGGAGGGGCTGAGAGGAACTTGTTAGGCGTGGCGGGCACCGGTTCCACAGAATCAGGGTGTTCCCACACCCTTCGAGAAACTAAATCTAGCAACTCATCGAAGGGTGGAGACACCCAGGAGGCGGAGGGCTGGGCCCCAAAAGCCTTGAGGAAGACTGACTCCTCTGCGGAAGGGGTTTTGGACTGCCAATCGCATCTCTGTCTCAGGATCTCAAGGATATCTGAGAATGAGACGTCATCCGAGGACGATTTTGGGGACCCCTCCGCATTATCGAGGTCAGTATCTAATGTGATAGACTCATCCTGGGAGTCAATGTGCTTCCTCTTGCACAATTTCTTCCTTGGAGGTTCATCCGAAGCAGATTCAGAAGGACCTCCCGGGAGAAGGGAACCCCCCAAGGGAGTATCCTCAGGCCCTGGGGCCCCGTTGTCGTGGGAATGAAGCACACCAGAAGCACCAGTTCCCACGTCTAGGGACGGTGAGGTAGAGACTTGCTGAGCCGGCAAGTACATGGCCAGCGCACTCCTCATGGCCTCAAAGGCAGGAACTCCAGACTCTACAGAGGACACCGGCTGAGAGACCACGACGGTACTGGGAATCCCTGCGGCCGACGCTCCAAGGGGGAGACTAGGCACCGAAGCTACCAGTTCCAAAGTGTTCCCCTCGGCCCCGACCGAGGAAGTCCCGGTACCGAACCCTGACGCCGAGGACAGGGTAGGAATGATGGTCGGAACCGAGAGGCTCCGAGGGAGTCTCGGTTCCGACTGGACGACTCTGCTCCGCTCCACCATCACCGACTCCAACAGCTCCGAGGAGGTTGGAGGAGGAATCCAGTGCATCGAAATGGGGGCCGGCTCCGGAGCCGAGTGGGCTGGAGCCGAGACCATTTTTGCAAAAACCGGGGACTGGAAAAGCCTCTGGATAACTCTGTCCAAATCTGAGTCAGATAACCTGGAGGATTTAGAGGAAATAGATGGGGGCCGAGACGACTTCTCTCTCGGCTCCAATAAACCAGGGGACCGGCTCCGAAACAGCTCCAACACCATTGGCACCGGATCCGGAACCGTATGAACACGCATCGGCACCAAAGGGGACTTCGTTGCCGAGGGAGGAGAGTCTGAGCTGCACACCTCCAACGGCTCCGAGACCAAAGGAGCCGAAGCAGGTGATTTGCCTCTCGATCCCCCAACCTGCGGCTCCAACACCAATGGAGCCGAGGAAAGAGGCATCGAGGCAGACCCTTCCACCCGAGGCTCCGAAGCCATTGGAGCCGAGGAAGAAGAGGTCGACCTATGCTTCTTGGAAGTCGGTTCTGACGGACTGGTCGGAGCCGACGACCTTTTCTTTTTAGAAGCTGGAGAGGAAGGAGAAGCCAAGGCTTCCTCAAAAGAGGGCTTTAATAAGGCCCTTAAGTATTAATTTATTTTTACGTTCTTGAAGGACCCTGGAGGAAAAAGCATGACAAACACTACATGTTTCCTGCAAATGTTTTGGTCCTAAACAATAAACAAACAGCATGGCTATCAGTAATAGACATTTTGTAATTGCACTTGGTGCACTTTTTAAAGCCAGACTTCTGCTCTTTAGACATCCTATCACACAATTTTTTTACCACAAAAAGTAACCTTAAAGTAGGGCACGAGCCCTTGACTCAAAACGGGACTGGCCCGAGACAGAGAACACGAATCGGGCAGAAAACCTCTAACTTAAACAGGCTCAATCAATCAAGTAAACCTTAAAGTAGACCAAATTCAACACATTGGCTCACAAATAAGCACATTAACTCACAAATAAGGGCAAGGACCCTCTAACTTAATCGGGCCTTGCCCGGTAAGTATAAAAAATACCAATCACACCGAAAACTTTTAACACACACACACGTAAAGATGTTAAAACAGCTGTTTGTTAAATTCGTGAAGAAACCCCTAAGTCAAAAGACCAAAAAGTATACAAAAAAACACTTGGCTCCAGCCAAGTCGAGACCACGTCTAGCTTGAAAAGTGGCAAACGAGATCTGGGGAAGGAGGCGTGGTGCATTCTGGGATAAGGGGTAGCCCAGCCAATTAGAGACTTCGTTCTACTATATAGTGGCCGAGTCGGAGCCGAGGGATCAGCTCCGAACCCATCAGTTATGAATGTAGGCGAGATAGGATCCCATTACATCAATGTGATTATTCATAATGGATCCAATAAACGGCCCAATAAGGCACCCGTGGCAAGAATGTATGAATGGGTCAGCTGGGTAAAGGTAAATGTAGCATTTAGGCAGGTCTGCTGGTGAAGAGAGAAATTTTAAGGTTACACACAAGGAGAATCAGAGGTTATATACAGTGTTACATGATAAATACATGCAGAGATTTTAAAATTGCAAAGTAGTTAACTTCTTTTTGCCTTTAAACAACATAATAAAAGGATACAAGTTTCTTCATACACCTGGATGGTGGCCATCTCTCCCTCTAATCGGATGATCTCACCAACAAGTTCACTGTGCCCCACACGTACCAGTTCATACATAGCAGCTCCTGCCATTCTGGATGCAGTAACCACTACAAAGATGAAGACAAATGTAGTTATTCCATACCTGCTTCAGTCTGATAAAGATCATACGGCATAAACTATATCAACATACCTTGGTACACCAACAGTTCACAGCATGTAGTGTAACCTATGAAAAGCATAGTTGTGTGATGTACTAGAAGTTCAAATTACAAGGAAGAGTGAGTTTTTCCAAAAAGGCCAACAATGCAGCATTCTCCTTAGCCTATGCTGCCAAATCAAAGTCCTGCCACTTAAAAGGCCATTATCACCTTAAATGCACCTTTACCATTGAATAATGGAAATCTACAATGGAAAAATTTACAGAGCAGCGAGGCAGACATACACATTTTAAAAACTGCAATGGAAAAGAAATCTTCTGCTTTGCCCAGTAGGAGCAGAGGGCTTTCTGATCAGCTCAAGGAACTCTAACTTCAAATGGAAGACACTGTGGAATCACTTGGACTTTACTTTAGCCATGCCCTAAATAGAAGCTGGATCTCTGTCCAAGTGTAGGCGAGCTCTTGGCTCTCACCAGAATGTTATCAAGGGAGTACAAAGACTTGTCTATTTGAAATTATACACTCCTCAACCACCACAAGCAGAGAGCAATGGTACATCTTCCCTGGCTCAGGTTCCTGTTGTATTAGAACTGAAAGAACTTAAGGGCATTTTTCTTCTGGGGGGAATATATACCAACTCCCTCCTTCACAGGGGTGCATGCCTATTTGCTCCCCCTGCAAAAACACAAACGTGTAACAGTGACATTCAAAGTTCGCGGTTACTTTTGTTAATTTGCACATATGTTTTCATAATTTAAGGAGTTGCAGTACAGTTGCAAACACGCATGAAATCAAATGGAATGGTGAAAAACGCACACAGTAATCATCCCTCTCTACACCTGGTAGAACAAATCCAGTGCCATCCACCCCTCTCTGTCCTGATGCAATGAGCATTATTTGGGGAGGAAATCCACCCCTCTGTATTGATGCAAGGAGTATTACCTGGGGAGGAAAGCATTTTCCCTTGTAGCAAATAAGCAGACATCCTAAATGTGCAAAAAGACCTTCTGGAATCAAGAATTCCCGACTCTCAACTAAGAGAGCTGGGACTGTGACCAGGAGAACTGACGGCCATTCTCACTTCCTTAGGGATGTAAACTACCATAAGGAATATGCTGTGGCTAACAAGTCTCTCCTTGATTCTTGTCTGTCTGTTTAGATACCACACAACAGCATGATTATCTGGCCTCAACAGATGATTGGATGCATCTCTGAAACTAGTTTTTAAGGTGGCACAAAATCATTCTGGAATTTAAAAACGGGTCTTATCAGTTGGTTTAATATTTTTAATGTCAGAATTCCTTGCCTGTTTATACGTTTTAATTTGCAAACTGCATATGTCTAAGCACTGAAATAAGCACCCACTTTCAGGCCGATGTGAAAACAGCACGTTCAGGCACTGCGCTTACCCAGCTTACCAGTAGGCCCATATTCAGAATGGCAATGGGTTCAATGGCAAAGGGGACCCCCCTCTGACTGGTGGAACTAGACCAAAATTGTACTCTTCTATCCCCTTTAGTGCCCCCCCCCAAATGCCTGGTCAACCAACAAGTCTCCCTCAATGAAACTCTTATTGTTTGCTTCCACTGAACTAGGGGCTCTCACCCACACTAGTACAGTACTGGGCTGACAGCTGTCCGAAAGGCCCATCATGCAGATAACCATGATGGTTGCTTATACACTCACCAGCACCCCAATGATTAAGGTGCTTTTATGACCTAAATCCAATCCAGCAGCAGCCAAATAAGCTACCCACATAATTGTGGGAACCCACAATACTTTCACCTGTAAATGCATGTTCCTATACATTTGCTAATGAAGGTTACACCAGGTGTTTTGTCTTAAAAAAAAAAATACCCCCCCCCCCCCAGATATGCACCACAATGATGCACCTCCTTTGAGGGACTGTGGTTTTACGCTGTGAACTCAGGTTGCTTGTGACACAGGGATTTATTCACCTATGCCACCAGACCTTAATGAACTGAATTACAAACTTTATTTTTTTTATCTTTTCAGTTCTCCAGTGCCTGCAGGCCATCCAGCCACCCTAGTGACTATACCTATTTGTTCAACATCTGTACAACAGCTAGTCATAGCATAGCTATAATCACCCAGGAAGCCACTGTTTTTTTGGATTTTACATTCCTACTCTGTCGGCAGATATGCCGGCAAATGCCAGG